>NW_027513742.1:0-144568 GCF_048772815.1 Callospermophilus lateralis
CAGCAAATATTATTTCACCCAATCTTGATTATACTTGTTGCTAATGATCAGTACACATATCCCACTTGGCTCACCAAATTTAGTTCTTCTAGGTTGAAGCGTTCGTCTACAGTAGCAGTTTTTATATTTAGGTTTCTCTCTGTTCTCTCCCATATAGATAGATAAATTTGGAACTCTAAATCCAACATGGTTTGTAGTAGCTCTTTGAAACTTGACAAAATAAAGGAGTTCTCAGTTTTGTCTCAATGGTTTGTTTCCTCTTCAAGTAGCCCTAGGCACAGACTGTGGAAAAGCACTTTCATTGAGAGGGGTTGCCAAGCTTCTAAGAAATTATGAGTTTCCGAAATACCAGCAAATATTATTTCAACCAATCTTGATGATAATTGGTGCTAATGATCAGTACATAAATCCTACTTGACTCACCAAATTTTGTTCTTCTAGGTTGAAGCGTTCGTCTACAGTAGCAGTTTTTATATTTTAGGTTTCACTCTGTTCTCTCATATATAGATAGATGAATTTGGAACTCTAAATCCAACATGGTTTGTAGTAGCTCTTTGAAACTTGACAAAATAAAGGAGTTCTCAGTTTTGTCTCTATGGTTTGTTTTCCTCTTCAAGTAGCCCTAGGCACAGACTGTGGAAAAGCACTTTCACTGAGAGGGGTTGCCAAGCTTCTAAGAAATTACGAGTTTCCGAAATACCAGCAAATATTTTTTCACCCAATCTTGATGATACTTGGTGCTAATGATCAGTACACAAATCCCACTTGGCTCACAAAATTTTGTTCTTCTAGGTTGAAGCGTTTCGTCTACAGTAGGAGTTTTTATATTTAGGTTTCCCTCTGTTCTCTCCTATATAGAAAGATGTATTTGGAACTCTAAATCCAACATGGTTTGTAGTAGCTCTTTGAAACTTGACAAAATAAAGGAGTTCTCAGTTTTGTCGCTATGGTTTGTTTCCTCTCCAAGTAGCCCCAGGCACAGACTGTGGAAAAGCACTTTCATTGAGAGGGGTTGCCAAGCTTCTAAGAAATAACGAGTTTTCCGAAATACCAGCAAATATTTTTTCACCCAATCTTGATGATACTTGGTGGTCATGATCAGTACACAAATACCACTTGGCTCACCAAATTTTGTTCTTCTAGGTTGAAGCGTTCGTCTACAGTAGCAGTTTTTTATATTTAGGTTTCCCTCTGTTCTCTCCTATATAGATAGATGAATTTGGAACTCTAAATCCAACATGGTTTGTAGTAGCTCTTTGAAACTTGACAAATAAAGGAGTTCTCAGTTTTTGTCTCTATGGTTTTGTTTCCTCTTAAAGTAGCCCTAGGCACAGACTGTGGAAAGCACTTTCATTGAGATGGGTTGCCAAGCTTCTAAGAAATAACGAGTTTCCGAAATACCAGCAAATATTTTTTCACCCAATCTTGATGATACTTGGTGGTAATGATCAGTACACAAATCCCACTTGGCTTACCAAATTTTGTTCTTCTAGGTTGAAGCGTTCGTCTACAGTAGCAGTTTTATATATTTAAGTTTCCCTCTGTTTCTCTCCTATATAGATAGGTGAATTTTTTAACTCTAAATCCAACATGGTTTGTAGTAGCTCTTTGAAACTTGACAAAATAAAGGAGTTCTCAGATTTGTCTCTATGGTTTGTTTCCTCTTCAAGTAGCCCTAGGCACAGACTGTGGAAAAGCACTTTCATTGAGAGGGGTTGCCAAGCTTCTAAGAAATAACGAGTTTCCGAAATACCAGCAAATATTATTTCACCCAATCTTGATGTTTCTTGGTGGTAATGATCAGTACACAAATCCCACTTGGCTCACCAAATTTTGTTCTTCTAGGTTGAAGCGTTCGTCTACAGTAGCAGTTTTTATATTTAGGTTTCACACTGTTCTCTCATATATAGATAGATGAATTTGGAACTCTAAATCCAACATGGTTGTAGTAGCTCTTTGAAACTTCACAATATAAAGGAGTTCTCAGTTTTGTCTCTATGGTTTGTTTCCTCTTCATGTAGCCCTAGGCACAGACTGTGGAAAAGCACTTTCATTGAGATGTGTTGCCAAGCTTCTAAGAAATAACGAGTTTCTGAAATACCAGCAAATATATTTTCACACAATCTTGTTGATACTTGGTGGTAATGATCAGTACACAAATCCCACTTGGCTCACCAAATTTTGTTCTTCTAGGTTGAAGTGTTCGTCTACAGTAGCAGTTTTTATATTTAGGTTTCTCTCTGTTCTGTCCTATAAGATAGATGAATTTGGAACTCTAAATCCAACATTGTTTGTAGTAGCTCTTTGAAACTTGACAAAATAAAGGAGTTCTCAGTTTTGTTCTCTATGGATTGTTTCCTCTTCAAGTAGCCCTAGGCACAGACTGTGGAAAGCACTTTCATTGAGATGGGTTGGCAAGCTTCTAAGAAATAACGAGTTTCCGAAATACCAGCAAATATTTTTTCACCCAATCTTGATGATACTTCGTGGTCATGATCAGTACACAAATCCCACTTGGCTCACCAAATTTTGTTCTTCTAGGTTGAAGCGTTCGTCTTCAGTAGCAGTTTTTTATATTTAGGTTTCTCTCTGTTCTCTCCTATATAGATAGATGAATTTGGAACTCTAAATCCAACATGGTTTGTAGTAGCTCTTTGAAACTTGACAAAATAAAGGAGGTCTCAGATTTGTCTCTATGGTTTGTTTCCTCTTTAAGTAGCCCTAGGCACAGACTGTGGAAAAGCACTTTCATTGAGAGGGGTTGCCAAGCTTCTAAGAAATAACGAATTTCCGAAATACCAGCAAATATTTTTTCACCCAATCTTGATGATACTTGGTGGTAATGATCAGTACTCAAATCCCACTGGCTCACCAAATTTTGTTCTTCCAGGTTAAAGCGTTCGTCTACAGTAGCAGTTTTTATATTTAGGTTTCCCTCTGTTCTCTCCTATATGGATAGATGAATTTGGAACTCTAAATCCAACATGGTTTGTAGTAGCTCTTTGAAACTTGACAAAATAAAGGAGGTCTCAGATTTGTCTCTATGGTTTGTTTCCTCTTCAAGTAGCCCTAGGCACAGACTGTGGAAAAGCACTTTCATTGAGAGGGGTTCCCAAGCTTCTAAGAAATAACGAGTTTCCGAAATACCAGCAAATAATTTTTTTACCCAATTTTGATGATACTTGGTGGTCATGATCAGTACACAAATCCCACTTGGCTCACCAAATTTTGTTCTTCTAGATTGAAGCGTTCGTCTACAGTAGCAGTTTTTATATTTAGGTTTCACTCTGTTCTCTCATATATAGATAGATGAATTTGGAACTCTAAATCCAACATGGTTTGTAGTAGCTCTTTGAAACTTGACAAAATAAAGGAGTTCTCAGTTTTGTCTCTATGGTTTGTTTCCTCTTCAAGTAGCCCTAGGCACAGACTGTGGAAAGCACTTTCATTGAGATGGGTTGGCAAGCTTCTAAGAAATAACGCGTTTCCGAAATACCAGCAAATATTTTTCACACAATCTTGTTGATACTTGGTGGTAATGATCAGTACACAAAATCCCACTTGGCTTAAAAATTTTTTGTTCTTCTAGGTGGAAGCGTTCGTCTACAGTAGCAGTTTTTTATATTTAGGTTTCCCTCTGTTCTCTCCCATATAAATAGATGAATTTGGAACTCTAAATCCAACATGGTTTGTAGTAGCTCTTTGAAACTTGACAAAATAAAGGAGTTCTCAGTTTTTGTCTCTATGGTTTGTTTTCTCTTCAAGTAGCCCTATGCACAGACTGTGGTAAAGCACTTTCATTGAGAGGGGTTGCCAAGCTTCTAAGAAATTTCGAGTTTCCGAAATACCAGCAAATATTTTTACCCCCAATCTTGATGATACTTGTTGCTAATGATCAGTACACAAATCCCACTTGGCTCACCAAATTTTGTTCTTCTAGGTTGAAGCGTTCGTCTACAGTAGCAGTTTTTATATTTAGGTTTCCCTCTGTTCTCTCCTATATAGAAAGATGAATTTGGAACTCTAAATCCAACATGGTTTGTAGTAGCTCTTTGATACTTGACAAAATAAAGGAGTTCTCAGTTTTGTCTCTATGATTTGTTTCCTCTTCAAGTAGCACTACGCACAGACTGTGGAAAGCACTTTCATTGAGATGGGTTGCCAAGCTTCTAAGAAATAACGAGTTTCTGAAATACCAGCAAATATTTTTTCACCGAATCTTGATGATACTTGGTGGTAATGATCAGTACACAAATCCCACTTGGCTCACCAAAATTTGTTCTTGTAGGTTGAAGCGTTCGTCTACAGTAGCAGTTTTTATATTTTAGGTTTCTCTCTGTTCTCTCCTATATAGATAGATGAATTTGGAACTCTAAATCCAACATGGTTTGTAGTAGCTCTTTGAAACTTTACAAAATAAAGGAGTTTCTCAGATTTGCCTCTATGGTTTATTTTCTCTTCAAGTAGCCCTAGGCACAGACTGTGGAATAGCACTTTCATTGAGAGGGTTGCCAAGCTTCTACGAAATAACGAGTTTCCGAAATACCAGCAAATATTTTTTCACCCAATCTTGATGATACTTGGTGGTAATGATCAGTACACAAATCCCACTTGGCTCACCAAATTTTGTTCTTCTAGGTTGAAGCGTTCGTCTGCAGTAGCAGTTTTAATATTTAGGTTTCTCTCTGTTCTCTCCTATATAGATAGATGAATTTGGAAACTCTAAATCCAACATGGTTTGTAGTAGCTCTTTGAAACTTGACAAAATAAAGGAGTTCTCAGTTTTGTCTCAATGGTTTGTTTCCTCTTCGAGTAGCCCTAGGCACAGACTGTGGAATAGCACTTTCATTGAGAGGGGTTGCCAAGCTTCTAAGGAATAACGAGTTTCCGAAATACAAGCAAATATTTTTTCACCCAATCTTGATGATACTTCGTGGTAATGATCAGTACACAAATCCCACTTGGCTTAAAAATTTTGTTCTTGTAGGTTGAAGCGTTCGTCTACAGTAGCAGTTTTTATGTTTAAGTTTCCCTTGTTCTCTCCTATATAGATAGATGAATTTGGAAACTCTAAATCCAATATGGTTTTGTAGTAGCTCTTTGAAAGTTGACAAAATAAAGGAGTTCTCAGATTTGTCTCTATGGTTTGTTTCCTCTTCAAGTAGCCCTAGGCACAGACTGTGGAAAGCACTTTCATTGAGATGGGTTGCCAAGCTTCTAAGAAATAACGAGTTTCCGAAATACCAGCAAATATTTTTTCACCCAATCTTGATGATACTTGGTGGTAATGATCAGTACACAAATCCCACTTGGCTTACCAAATTTTGTTCTTCTAGGTTGAAGCGTTCGTCTACAGTAGCAGTTTTATATATTTAAGTTTCCCTCTGTTCTCTCCTATATAGATAGATGAATTTTTTAACTCTAAATCCAACATGGTTTGTAGTAGCTCTTTGAAACTTGACAAAATAAAGGAGTTCTCAGATTTGTCTCTATGGTTTGTTTCCTCTTCAAGTAGCCCTAGGCACAGACTGTGGAAAAGCACTTTCATTGAGAGGGGTTGCCAAGCTTCTAAGAAATAACGAGTTTCCGAAATACCAGCAAATATTATTTCACCCAATCTTGATGATTCTTGGTGGTAATGATCAGTACACAAATCCCACTTGGCTCACCAAATTTTGTTCTTCTAGGTTGAAGCGTTCGTCTACAGTAGCAGTTTTTATATTTAGGTTTCACACTGTTTCTCTCATATATAGATAGATGAATTTGGAACTCTAAATCCAACATGGTTTGTAGTAGCTCTTTGAAACTTCACAATATAAAGGAGTTCTCAGTTTTGTCACTATGGTTTGTTTCCTCTTCATGTAGCCCTAGGCACAGACTGTGGAAAAGCACTTTCATTGAGATGTGTTGCCAAGCTTCTAAGAAATAACGAGTTTCTGAAATACCAGCAAATATATTTTCACACAATCTTGTTGATACTTGGTGGTAATGATCAGTACACAAATCCCACTTGGCTCACCAAATTTTGTTCTTCTAGGTTGAAGTGTTCGTCTACAGTAGCAGTTTTTATATTTATTTTTCTCTCTGTTCTGTCCTATAAGATAGATGAATTTGGAACTCTAAATCCAACATTGTTTGTAGTAGCTCTTTGAAACTTGACAAAATAAAGGAGTTCTCAGTTTTGTCTCTATGGATTGTTTCCTCTTCAAGTAGCCCTAGGCACAGACTGTGGAAAGCACTTTCATTGAGATGGGTTGGCAAGCTTCTAAGAAATAACGAGTTTCCGAAATACCAGCAAATATTTTTTCACCCAATCTTGATGATACTTCGTGGTCATGATCAGTACACAAATCCCACTTGGCTCACCAAATTTTGTTCTTCTAGGTTGAAGCGTTCGTCTTCAGTAGCAGTTTTTATATTTAGGTTTCTCTCTGTTCTCTCCTATATAGATAGATGAATTTGGAACTCTAAATCCAACATGGTTTTGTAGTAGCTCTTTGAAACTTGACAAAATAAAGGAGGTCTCAGATTTGTCTCTATGGTTTGTTTCCTCTTTAAGTAGCCCTAGGCACAGACTGTGGAAAAGCACTTTCATTGAGAGGGGTTGCCAAGCTTCTAAGAAATAACGAATTTCCGAAATACCAGCAAATATTTTTTTCACCCAATCTTGATGATACTTGGTGGTAATGATCAGTACTCAAATCCCACTGGCTCACCAAATTTTGTTCTTCCAGGTTAAAGCGTTCGTCTACAGTAGCAGTTTTTATATTTAGGTTTCCCTCTGTTCTCTCCTATATAGATAGATGAATTTGGAACTCTAAATCCAACATGGTTTGTAGTAGCTCTTTGAAACTTGACAAAATAAAGGAGGTCTCAGATTTGTCTCTATGGTTTGTTTCCTCTTCAAGTAGCCCTAGGCACAGACTGTGGAAAAGCACTTTCATTGAGAGGGGTTCCCAAGCTTCTAAGAAATAACGAGTTTCCGAAATACCAGCAAATAATTTTTTTACCCAATTTTGATGATACTTGGTGGTCATGATCAGTACACAAATCCCACTTGGCTCACCAAATTTTGTTCTTCTAGATTGAAGCGTTCGTCTACAGTAGCAGTTTTTATATTTAGGTTTCACTCTGTTCTCTCATATATAGATAGATGAATTTGGAACTCTAAATCCAACATGGTTTGTAGTAGCTCTTTGAAACTTGACAAAATAAAGGAGTTCTCAGTTTTGTTTCTATGGTTTGTTTCCTCTTCAAGTAGCCCTAGGCACAGACTGTGGAAAGCACTTTCATTGAGATGGGTTGGCAAGCTTCTAAGAAATAACGCGTTTCCGAAATACCAGCAAATATTTTTTCACACAATCTTGTTGATACTTGGTGGTAATGATCAGTACACAAATCCCACTTGGCTTAAAAATTTTTGTTCTTCTAGGTGGAAGCGTTCGTCTACAGTAGCAGTTTTTATATTTAGGTTTCCCTCTGTTCTCTCCCATATAAATAGATGAATTTGGAACTCTAAATCCAACATGGTTTGTAGTAGCTCTTTGAAACTTGACAAAATAAAGGAGTTCTCAGTTTTGTCTCTATGGTTTGTTTTCTCTTCAAGTAGCCCTATGCACAGACTGTGGTAAAGCACTTTCATTGAGAGGGGTTGCCAAGCTTCTAAGAAATTTCGAGTTTCCGAAATACCAGAAAATATTTTTACCCCCAATCTTGATGATACTTGTTGCTAATGATCAGTACACAAATCCCACTTGGCTCACCAAATTTTGTTCTTCTAGGTTGAAGCGTTCGTCTACAGTAGCAGTTTTTATATTTAGGTTTCCCTCTGTTCTCTCCTATATAGAAAGATGAATTTGGAACTCTAAATCCAACATGGTTTGTAGTAGCTCTTTGATACTTGACAAAATAAAGGAGTTCTCAGTTTTGTCTCTATGATTTGTTTCCTCTTCAAGTAGCACTACGCACAGACTGTGGAAAGCACTTTCATTGAGATGGGTTGCCAAGCTTCTAAGAAATAACGAGTTTCTGAAATACCAGCAAATATTTTTTCACCGAATCTTGATGATACTTGGTGGTAATGATCAGTACACAAATCCCACTTGGCTCACCAAAATTTGTTCTTGTAGGTTGAAGCGTTCGTCTACAGTAGCAGTTTTTATATTTAGGTTTCTCTCTGTTCTCTCCTATATAGATAGATGAATTTGGAACTCTAAATCCAACATGGTTTGTAGTAGCTCTTTGAAACTTTACAAAATAAAGGAGTTCTCAGATTTGCCTCTATGGTTTATTTTCTCTTCAAGTAGCCCTAGGCACAGACTGTGGAATAGCACTTTCATTGAGAGGGGTTGCCAAGCTTCTACGAAATAACGAGTTTCCGAAATACCAGCAAATATTTTTTCACCCAATCTTGATGATACTTGGTGGTAATGATCAGTACACAAATCCCACTTGGCTCACCAAATTTTGTTCTTCTAGGTTGAAGCGTTCGTCTGCAGTAGCAGTTTTAATATTTAGGTTTCTCTCTGTTCTCTCCTATATAGATAGATGAATTTGGAACTCTAAATCCAACATGGTTTGTAGTAGCTCTTTGAAACTTGACAAAATAAAGGAGTTCTCAGTTTTGTCTCAATGGTTTGTTTCCTCTTCGAGTAGCCCTAGGCACAGACTGTGGAATAGCACTTTCATTGAGAGGGGTTGCCAAGCTTCTAAGGAATAACGAGTTTCCGAAATACAAGCAAATATTTTTTCACCCAATCTTGATGATACTTCGTGGTAATGATCAGTACACAAATCCCACTTGGCTTAAAAAATTTTGTTCTTGTAGGTTGAAGCGTTCGTCTACAGTAGCAGTTTTTATGTTTAAGTTTCCCTTGTTCTCTCCTATATAGATAGATGAATTTGGAACTCTAAATCCAATATGGTTTGTAGTAGCTCTTTGAAAGTTGACAAAATAAAGGAGTTCTCAGATTTGTCTCTATGGTTTGTTTCCTCTTCAAGTAGCCCTAGGCACAGACTGTGGAAAAGCACTTTCATTGAGAGGGGTTGCCAAGCTTCTAAGAAATTACGAGTTTCCGAAATACCAGCAAATATTTTTTCACCCAATCTTGATGATACTTGGTGCTAATGATCAGTACACAAATCCCACTTGGCTTACCAAATTTTGTTCTTCTAGGTTGAAGCGTTCGTCTACAGTAGCAGTTTTTATATTTAGTTTTCCCTCTGTTCTCTCCCATATAGATAGATAAATTTGGAACTCTAAATCCAACATGGTTTGTAGTAGCTCTTTGAAACTTGACAAAATAAAAGAGTTCTCAGTTTTGTCTCAATGGTTTGTTTCCTCTTCAAGTAGCCCTAGGCACAGACTGTGGAAAAGCACTTTAATTGAGATTGGTTGCCAAGCTTCTAAGAAATTACGAGTTTCCGAAATACCAGCAAATATTTTTTCACCCAATCTTGATGATACTTGGTGGTATGATCAGTACACAAATCCCACTTGGCTCACCAAATTTTGTTCTTCTAGGTTGAAGCGTTCTTCTACAGTAGCAGTTTTTATATTTAGGTTTCCCTCTGTTCTCTTTTATATAGATAGATGAATTTGGAACTCTAAATCCAACATGGTTTGTAGTAGCTCTTTGAAACTTTACAAAATTAAGGAGTTCTCAGATTTGCCTCTATGGTTTGTTTCCTCTTCAAGTAGCCCTAGGCACAGACTGTTTAATAGCACTTTCATTGAGAGGGGTTGCCAAGCTTCTAAGAAATAACGAGTTTCCGAAATACCAGCAAATATTTTTTCACCCAATCTTGATGATACTTGGTGGTAATGATCAGTACACAAATCCCACTTGGCTTACCAAATTTTGTTTTTCTAGGTTGAATAGTTCGTCTACAGTAGCAGTTTTTATATTTAAGTTTCCCTCTGTTCTCTCCTATATAGATAGATAAATTTTTTAACTCTAAATCCAACATGGTTTGTAGTAGCTCTTTGAAACTTGACAAAATAAAGGAGTTCTCAGATTTGTCTCTATGGTTTGTTTCCTCTTCAAGTAATCCTAGGCACAGACTGTGGAAAAGCACTTTCATTGAGAGGGGTTGCCAAGCTTCTAAGAAATAACGAGTTTCCGAAATACCAGCAAATATTTTTTCACCCAATCTTGATGATAATTGGTGGTAATTATCAGTACACAAATCCTACTTAGCTCACCAAATTTTGTTCTTCTAGGTTGAAGCGTTCGTCTACAGTAACAGTTTTTATATTTAGGTTTACCTCTGTTCTCTCCCATATAGATAGATAAATTTTTAACTCTAAATAAAACATGGTTTGTAGTAGCTCTTTGAAACTTGACAAAATAAAGGAGTTCTCAGATTTGTCTCTATGGTTTGTTTCCTTTTCAAGTAGCCCTAGGCACAGACTCTGGAAAAACACTTTTATTGAGAGGGGTTGCCAAGCTTCTAAAAATAACGAGTTTCCGAAATAGCAGCAAATATTTTTTCACCCAATCTTGATGATACTTGGTGGTAATGATCAGTACAGAAATCCCACTTGGCTCACCAAATTTTGTTCTTCTAGGTTGAAGCGTTCGTCTACAGTAGCAGTTTTTATATTTAGGTTTCCCTCTGTTCTCTCCTATATAGATAGATGAATTTGGAATTCTAAATCCAACATGGTTTGTAGTAGCTCTTAGAAACTTGACAAAATAAAGGAGTTCTCAGTTTTGTCTCTATGGTTTGTTTAGTCTTAAAGTAGCCCTAAGCACAGACTGTGGAAAGCACTTTCATTGAGATGGGTTGCCAAGCTTCTAAGAATTAACGAGTTTCCGTATTACCAGCAAATATTTTTTCACACAATCTTGTTGATACTTGGTGGTAATGATCAGTACACAAATCCCAATTGGCTCACCAAATTTTGTTCTTTTAGTTTGAAGCGTTCGTCTACAGTAGCAGTTTTTATATTTAGGTTTCCCTCTGTTCTCTCCTATATAGAAAGATGAATTTGGAACTCTAAATTCAACATGGTTTGTAGTAGCTCTTTGAAACTTGACAAAATAAAGGAGGTCTCAGATTTGTCTCTATGGTTTGTTTCCTCTTCAAGTAGCCCTAGGCACAGACTTTGGAAAAGCACTTTCATTGAGAGGGGTTGGCAAGCTTCTAAGAAATAACGCGTTTCCGAAATACCAGCAAATATTTTTTCACACAACCTTGTTGATACTTGGTGGTAATGATCAGTACACAAATCCCACTTGGCTTAAAAAATTTTGTTCTTCTAGGTTGAAGCGTTCGTCTACAGTAGCAGTTTTTATATTTAGGTTTCCCTCTGTTCTCTCCCATATAAATAGATGAATTTGGAACTCTAAATCCAACATGGTTTGTAGTAGCTCTTTGAAACTTGACAAAATAAAGGAGTTCTCAGTTTTGTCTCTATGGTTTGTTTCCTCTTCAAGTATCCCTAGGCACAGACTGTGGTAAAGCACTTTCATTGAGAGGGGTTGCCAAGCTTCTAAGAAATTTCGAGTTTCCGAAATACCAGCAAATATTTTTACACCCAATCTTGATGATACTTGTTGCTAATGATCAGTACACAAATCCCACTTGGCTCACCAAATTTTGCTCTTCTAGGTTGAAGCGTTCGTCTACAGTAGCAGTTTTTATATTTAGGTTTCCCTCTGTTCTCTCCTATATAGAAAGATGAATTTGGAACTATAATCCAACATGGTTTGTAGTAGCTCTTTGAAACTTGACAAAATAAAGGAGTTCTCAGTTTTGTCTCTATGATTTGTTTCCTCTTCAAGTAGCCCTACGCACAGACTGTGGAAAGCACTTTCATTGAGATGGGTTGCCAAGCTTCTAAGAAATAACGAGTTTCCGAAATACCAGCAAATATTTTTTCACCGAATCTTTATGACACTTGGTGGTAATGATCAGTACACAAATCCCACTTGGCTCACCAAATTTTGTTCTTCTAGGTTGAAGCGTTCGTCTACAGTAGCAGTTTTTATATTTAGGTTTTTCTCTGTTCTCTCCTATATAGATAGATGAATTTGGAACTCTAAATCCAACATGGTTTGTAGTAGCTCTTTGAAACTTTACAAAATAAAGGAGTTCTCAGATTTGCCTCTATGGTTTATTTCCTCTTCAAGTAGCCCTAGGCACAGACTGTGGAATAGAACTTTCATTGAGAGGGGTTGCCAAGCTTCTACGAAAAAACGACTTTCCGAAATACCAGCAAATATTTTCTCACCCAATCTTGATGATACTTGGTGGTAATGATCAGTACACAAATCCCACTTGGCTCACCAAATTTTGTTCTTCTAGGTTGAAGCGTTCGTCTACAGTAGCAGTTTTTATATTTAGGTTTCTCTCTGTTCTCTCCTATATAGATAGATGAATTTGGAACTCTAAATCCAACATGGTTTGTAGTAGCTCTTTGAAACTTGACAAAATAAAGGAGTTCTCAGTTTTGTCTCTATGGTTTGTTTCCTCTTCAAGTAGCCCTATGAACAGACTGTGGAATAGCACTTTCAATGAGAGGGTTTGCCAAGCTTCTAAGAAATAAAGAGTTTCCGAAATACCAGCAAATATTTTTTCACCCAATCTTGATGATACTTGGTGGTAATGATCAGTACACAAATCCCACTTGGCTTAAAAAATTTTGTTCTTCTAGGTTGAAGCGTTCGTCTACAGTAGCAGTTTTTGTATTTAATTTTCCCTTGTTCTCTCCTATATAGATAGATGAATTTGGAACTCTAAATCCAATATGGTTTGTAGTAGCTCTTTGAAACTTGAAAAATAAAGGAGTTCTCAGATTTGTCTCTATGGTTTGTTTCCTCTTCAAGTAGCCCTAGGCACAGACTGTGGAAAAGCACTTTCATTGAGAGGGGTTGCCAATCTTCTAAGAAATAACGAGTTTCCGAAATGCCAGCAAATATTTTTTCACCCAATCTTGATGATACTTGTTGGTAATGATCAGTACACATATCCCACTTTGCTCACCAAATTTAGTTCTTCTAGGTTGAAGCGTTCGTCTACAGTAGCAGTTTTTATATTTAGGTTTCACTCTGTTCTCTCCCATATAGATAGATAAATTTGGAACTCTAAATCCAACATGGTTTGTAGTAGCTCTTTGAAACTTGACAAAATAAAAGAGTTCTCAGTTTTGTCTCTATGGTTTGTTTCCTCTTCAAGTAGCCCTAGGCACAGACTGTGGAAAAGCACTTTCACTGAGAGGGGTTGCCAAGCTTCTAAGAAATTACGAGTTTCCGAAATACCAGCAAATATTTTTTCACCCAATCTTGATGATACTTGGTGCTAATGATCAGTACACAAATCCCACTTGGCTCACCAAATTTTGTTCTTCTAGGTTGAAGCGTTCGTCTACAGTAGGAGTTTTTATATTTAGGTTTCCCTCTGTTCTCTCCTATATAGAAAGATGAATTTGGAACTCTAAATCCAACATGGTTTGTAGTAGCTCTTTGAAACTTGACAAAATAAAGGAGTTCTCAGTTTTGTCGCTATGGTTTGTTTCCTCTCCAAGTAGCCCTAGGCACAGACTGTGGAAAAGCACTTTAATTGAGAGGGGTTGCCAAGCTTCTAAGAAATTACGAGTTTCCGAAATAC
Organism: Callospermophilus lateralis; assembly: GCF_048772815.1. NCBI lineage: Eukaryota > Metazoa > Chordata > Mammalia > Rodentia > Sciuridae > Callospermophilus > Callospermophilus lateralis. Next base: position 13,615 of record NW_027513742.1, read on the forward strand.
CAGCAAATATTTTTTCACCCAATCTTGATGATACTTGGTGGTATGATCAGTACACAAATCCCACTTGGCTCACCAAATTTTGTTCTTCTAGGTTAAAGCGTTCTTCTACAGTAGCAGTTTTTATATTTAGGTTTCCCTCTGTTCTCTTTTATATAGATAGATGAATTTGGAACTCTAAATCCAACATGGTTTGTAGTAGCTCTTTGAAACTTTACAAAATTAAGGAGTTCTCAGATTTGCCTCTATGGTTTGTTTCCTCTTCAAGTAGCCCTAGGCACAGACTGTTTAATAGCACTTTCATTGAGAGGGGTTGCCAAGCTTCTAAGAAATAACGAGTTTCCGAAATACCAGCAAATATTTTTTCACCCAATCTTGATGATACTTGGTGGTAATGATCAGTACACAAATCCCACTTGGCTTACCAAATTTTGTTTTTCTAGGTTGAATAGTTCGTCTACAGTAGCAGTTTTTATATTTAAGTTTCCCTCTGTTCTCTCCTATATAGATAGATAAATTTTTTAACTCTAAATCCAACATGGTTTGTAGTAGCTCTTTGAAACTTGACAAAATAAAGGAGTTCTCAGATTTGTCTCTATGGTTTGTTTCCTCTTCAAGTAATCCTAGGCACAGACTGTGGAAAAGCACTTTCATTGAGAGGGGTTGCCAAGCTTCTAAGAAATAACGATTTTCCGAAATACCAGCAAATATTTTTTCACCCAATCTTGATGATACTTGTTGCTAATGATCAGTACACATATCCCACTTGGCTCACCAAATTTAGTTCTTCTAGGTTGAAGCGTTCGTGTACAGTAGCAGTTTTTATATTTAGGTTTCGTTCTGTTCTCTCCTATACAGAATGATGAATTTGGAACTCTAAATCCAACATGGTTTGTAGTAGCTCTTTGAAACTTGACAAAAATAAAGAGTTCTCAGTTTTGTCTCTATGGTTTGTTTCCTCTTCAAGTAGCCCTAGGCACAGACTGTGGAAAGCACTTTCATTGAGAGGGGTTGCCAAGCTTCTAAGAAATAACGAGTTTCCGAAATACCAGCAAATATTTTTTCACCCAATCTTGATGATAATTGGTGGTAATGATCAGTACACAAATCCCACTTGGCTCACCAAATTTTGTTCTTCTAGGTTGAAGCGTTCGTCTACAGTAACAGTTTTTATATTTAGGTTTACCTCTGTTCTCTCCCATATAGATAGATAAATTTTTAACTCTAAATAAAACATGGTTTGTAGTAGCTCTTTGAAATTTGAGAAAATAAAGGAGTTCTCAGATTTGTCTCTATGGTTTGTTTCCTTTTCAAGTAGCCCTAGGCACAGACTCTGGAAAAACACTTTTATTGAGAGGGGTTGCCAAGCTTCTAAAAATAACGAGTTTCCGAAATAGCAGCAAATATTTTTTCACCCAATCTTGATGATACTTGGTGGTAATGATCAGTACAGAAATCCCACTTGGCTCACCAAATTTTGTTCTTCTAGGTTGAAGCGTTCGTCTACAGTAGCAGTTTTTATATTTAGGTTTCCCTCTGTTCTCTCCTATATAGATAGATGAATTTGGAATTCTAAATCCAACATGGTTTGTAGTAGCTCTTAGAAACTTGACAAAATAAAGGAGTTCTCAGTTTTGTCTCTATGGTTTGTTTAGTCTTAAAGTAGCCCTAAGCACAGACTGTGGAAAGCACTTTCATTGAGATGGGTTGCCAAGCTTCTAAGAATTAACGAGTTTCCGTATTACCAGCAAATATTTTTTCACACAATCTTGTTGATACTTGGTGGTAATGATCAGTACACAAATCCCAATTGGCTCACCAAATTTTGTTCTTTTAGTTTGAAGCGTTCGTCTACAGTAGCAGTTTTTATATTTAGGTTTCCCTCTGTTCTCTCCTATATAGAAAGATGAATTTGGAACTCTAAATTCAACATGGTTTGTAGTAGCTCTTTGAAACTTGACAAAATAAAGGAGGTCTCAGATTTGTCTCTATGGTTTGTTTCCTCTTCAAGTAGCCCTAGGCACAGACTTTGGAAAAGCACTTTCATTGAGAGGGGTTGGCAAGCTTCTAAGAAATAACGCGTTTCCGAAATACCAGCAAATATTTTTTCACACAACCTTGTTGATACTTGGTGGTAATGATCAGTACACAAATCCCACTTGGCTTAAAAAATTTTGTTCTTCTAGGTTGAAGCGTTCGTCTACAGTAGCAGTTTTTATATTTAGGTTTCCCTCTGTTCTCTCCCATATAAATAGATGAATTTGGAACTCTAAATCCAACATGGTTTGTAGTAGCTCTTTGAAACTTGACAAAATAAAGGAGTTCTCAGTTTTGTCTCTATGGTTTGTTTCCTCTTCAAGTATCCCTAGGCACAGACTGTGGTAAAGCACTTTCATTGAGAGGGGTTGCCAAGCTTCTAAGAAATTTCGAGTTTCCGAAATACCAGCAAATATTTTTACACCCAATCTTGATGATACTTGTTGCTAATGATCAGTACACAAATCCCACTTGGCTCACCAAATTTTGCTCTTCTAGGTTGAAGCGTTCGTCTACAGTAGCAGTTTTTATATTTAGGTTTCCCTCTGTTCTCTCCTATATAGAAAGATGAATTTGGAACTATAATCCAACATGGTTTGTAGTAGCTCTTTGAAACTTGACAAAATAAAGGAGTTCTCAGTTTTGTCTCTATGATTTGTTTCCTCTTCAAGTAGCCCTACGCACAGACTGTGGAAAGCACTTTCATTGAGATGGGTTGCCAAGCTTCTAAGAAATAACGAGTTTCCGAAATACCAGCAAATATTTTTTCACCGAATCTTTATGACACTTGGTGGTAATGATCAGTACACAAATCCCACTTGGCTCACCAAATTTTGTTCTTCTAGGTTGAAGCGTTCGTCTACAGTAGCAGTTTTTATATTTAGGTTTCTCTCTGTTCTCTCCTATATAGATAGATGAATTTGGAACTCTAAATCCAACATGGTTTGTAGTAGCTCTTTGAAACTTTACAAAATAAAGGAGTTCTCAGATTTGCCTCTATGGTTTATTTCCTCTTCAAGTAGCCCTAGGCACAGACTGTGGAATAGAACTTTCATTGAGAGGGGTTGCCAAGCTTCTACGAAAAAACGACTTTCCGAAATACCAGCAAATATTTTCTCACCCAATCTTGATGATACTTGGTGGTAATGATCAGTACACAAATCCCACTTGGCTCACCAAATTTTGTTCTTCTAGGTTGAAGCGTTCGTCTACAGTAGCAGTTTTTATATTTAGGTTTCTCTCTGTTCTCTCCTATATAGATAGATGAATTTGGAACTCTAAATCCAACATGGTTTGTAGTAGCTCTTTGAAACTTGACAAAATAAAGGAGTTCTCAGTTTTGTCTCTATGGTTTGTTTCCTCTTCAAGTAGCCCTATGAACAGACTGTGGAATAGCACTTTCAATGAGAGGGTTTGCCAAGCTTCTAAGAAATAAAGAGTTTCCGAAATACCAGCAAATATTTTTTCACCCAATCTTGATGATACTTGGTGGTAATGATCAGTACACAAATCCCACTTGGCTTAAAAAATTTTGTTCTTCTAGGTTGAAGCGTTCGTCTACAGTAGCAGTTTTTGTATTTAATTTTCCCTTGTTCTCTCCTATATAGATAGATGAATTTGGAACTCTAAATCCAATATGGTTTGTAGTAGCTCTTTGAAACTTGAAAAATAAAGGAGTTCTCAGATTTGTCTCTATGGTTTGTTTCCTCTTCAAGTAGCCCTAGGCACAGACTGTGGAAAAGCACTTTCATTGAGAGGGGTTGCCAATCTTCTAAGAAATAACGAGTTTCCGAAATGCCAGCAAATATTTTTTCACCCAATCTTGATGATACTTGTTGGTAATGATCAGTACACATATCCCACTTTGCTCACCAAATTTAGTTCTTCTAGGTTGAAGCGTTCGTCTACAGTAGCAGTTTTTATATTTAGGTTTCACTCTGTTCTCTCCCATATAGATAGATAAATTTGGAACTCTAAATCCAACATGGTTTGTAGTAGCTCTTTGAAACTTGACAAAATAAAAGAGTTCTCAGTTTTGTCTCTATGGTTTGTTTCCTCTTCAAGTAGCCCTAGGCACAGACTGTGGAAAAGCACTTTCACTGAGAGGGGTTGCCAAGCTTCTAAGAAATTACGAGTTTCCGAAATACCAGCAAATATTTTTTCACCCAATCTTGATGATACTTGGTGCTAATGATCAGTACACAAATCCCACTTGGCTCACCAAATTTTGTTCTTCTAGGTTGAAGCGTTCGTCTACAGTAGGAGTTTTTATATTTAGGTTTCCCTCTGTTCTCTCCTATATAGAAAGATGAATTTGGAACTCTAAATCCAACATGGTTTGTAGTAGCTCTTTGAAACTTGACAAAATAAAGGAGTTCTCAGTTTTGTCGCTATGGTTTGTTTCCTCTCCAAGTAGCCCCAGGCACAGACTGTGGAAAAGCACTTTCATTGAGAGGGGTTTCCAAGCTTCTAAGAAATAACGAGTTTCCGAAATACCAGCAAATATTTTTTCACCCAAACTTGATGATACTTGGTGGTCATGATCAGTACACAAATACCACTTGGCTCACCAAATTTTGTTCTACCTAGGTTGAAGCGTTCGTCTACAGTAGCAGTTTTTATATTTAGGTTTCCCTCTGTTCTCTCCTATATAGATAGATGAATTTGGAACTCTAAATCCAACATGGTTTCTAGTAGCTCTTTGAAACTTGACAAAATAAAGGAGTTCTCAGTTTTGGCTCTATGGTTTGTTTCTTCTTAAAGTAGCCCTAGGCACAGACTGTGGAAAGCACATTCATTGAGATGGGTTGCCAAGCTTCTAAGAAATAACGAGTTTCCGAAATACCAGCAAATATTTTTTCACCCAATCTTGATGATACTTGGTGGTAATGATCAGTACACAAATCCCACTTGGCTTACCAAATTTTGTTCTTCTAGGTTGAAGCGTTCGTCTACAGTAGCAGTTTATATATTTAAGTTTCCCTCTGTTCTCTCCTATAAAGATAGATAAATTTTTTAACTCTAAATCCAACATGGTTTGTAGTAGCTCTTTGAAACTTGACAAAATAAAGGAGTTCTCAGATTTGTCTCTATGGTTTGTTTCCTCTTCAAGTAGCCCTAGGCACAGACTGTGGAAAAGCACTTTCATTGAGAGTGGTTGCCAAGCTTCTAAGAAATAACGAGTTTCCGAAATACCAGCAAATATTATTTCACCCAATCTGGATTATACTTGTTGCTAACGATCAGTACACCTATCCCACTTGGCTCACCAAATTTAGTTCTTCTAGGTTGAAGCGTTCGTCTACAGTAGCAGTTTTTATATTTAGGTTTCCCTCTGTTCTCTCCGATATAGATAGATAAATTTGGAACTCTAAATCCAACATGGTTTTTAGTAGCTCTTTGAAACTTGACAAAATAAAGGAGTTCTCAGTTTTGTCTCAATGGTTTGTTTCCTCTTCAAGTAGCCCTAGGCACAGACTGTGGAAAAGCACTTTCATTGAGAGGGGTTGCCAAGCTTCTAAGAAATTACGAGTTTCCGAAATACCAGCAAATATTATTTCACAGAATCTTGATGATACTTGGTGCTAATGATCAGTACACAAATCCCACTTGGCTCACCAATTTTTGTTCTTCTAGGTTGAAGCGTTCGTCTACAGTAGGAGTTTTTATATTTAGGTTTCCCTCTGTTCTCTCCTATATAGAAAGATGAATTTGGAACTCTAAATCCAACATGGTTTGTAGTAGCTCTTTGAAACTTGACAAAATAAAGGAGGTCTCAGATTTGTCTCTATGGTTTGTTTCCTCTTCAAGTATCCGTAGGCACAGACTGTGGAAAAGCACTTTCATTGAGAGGGGTTGCCAACCTTCTACGAAATAACGAGTTTCGAAATACCAGCAAATATTTTTTCACCGAAATTTGATGATTCTTGGTGGAAATGATGAGTACACAAATCCCACTTGGCTCACGAAATTTTGTTCTTCTAGGTTGAAGCATTCGTCTACAGTAGCAGTTTTTATATTTAAGTTTCCCTCGGTTCTCTCCTATATAGATAGATGAATTTGGAACTCTAAATCCAACATGGTTTGTAGTAGCTCTTTGAAACTTGACAAAATAAAGGAGTTCTCAGATTTTTCTCTATGGTTTGTTTCCTCTTCAAGTAGCCCTAGGCACAGACTTTGGAAAAGCACTTTCATTGAGAGGGGTTGCCAAGCTTCTAAGAAATAACGAGTTTCCGAAATACCAGCAAATATTTTTTCACCCAATCTTAATGATACTTTGAGCTAATGATCAGTACACAAATCCCACTTGGCTCACCAAATTTTGTTCTTCTTGGTTGAAGCGTTCGTCCACAGTAGCAGTTTTTATATTTAGGTTTCCCTCTGTTCTCTCCTATATAGAAAGATGAATTTGGAACTCTAAATCCAACATGGTTTGTAGTAGCTCTTTGAAACTTGACAAAATAAAGGAGTTCTCAGTTTTGTCTCTATGGTTTGTTTCCTCTTCAAGTAGCCCTAGGCACAGACTGTGGAAAGCACTTTCATTGAGATGGGTTGCCAAGCTTCTAAGAAATAACGAGTTTCCGAAATACCACCAAATATTTTTTCACCGAATCTTGATGATACTTGGTGGTAATGATCAGTACGCAAATCCCACTTGGCTCACCAAATTTTGTTCTTCTAGGTTGAAGCGTTCGTCTACAGTAGCAGTTTTTATATTTAGGTTTCTCTCTGTTCTCTCCTATATAGATAGATGAATTTGGAACTCTAAATCCAACAGGGTTTGTAGTAGCTCTTTGAAACTTGACAAAATAAAGGAGTTCGCAGATTTGTCTCTATGGTTTGTTTCCTCTTCAAGAGGCCTAGGCACAGACTGTGGAAAAGCACTTTCATTGAGAGGGGTTGCCAAGCTTCTAAGAAATAACGAGTTTCAAAATACCAGCAAATATTTTTTCACCCAAATTTGATGATTCTTGGTGGTAATGATCAGTACACAAATCCCACTTGGCTCACGAAATTTTGTTCTTCTAGTTTGAAGCTTTCGTCTACAGTAGCAGTTTTTATATTTAGGTTTCCCTTTGTTCTCTCATATATAGATAGATGAATTTGGAACTCTAAATCCAACATGATTTGTAGTAGCTCTTTGAAACTAGATAAAATAAAGGAGTTCTCAGATTTGCCTCTATGGTTTGTTTCCTCTTAAAGTAGCCCTAGGCACAGACTGTGGAATAGCACTTTCATTGAGAGGGGTAGCCAAGCTTCTAAGAAATAACGAGTTTCCGAAATACCAGCAAATATTTTTTCACCCAATCTTGATGATACTTGGTGGTAATGATCAGTACACAAATCCCACTTGGCTTACCAAATTTTGTTCTTCTAGGTTGAAGCGTTCGTCTACAGTAGCAGTTTTTATATTTAAGTTTCCCTCGGTTCTCTCCTATATAGATAGATGAATTTGGAACTCTAAATCCAACATGGTTTGTAGTAGCTCTTTGAAACTTGACAAAATAAAGGAGTTCTCAGATTTGCCTCTATGGTTTGTTTCCTCTTCAAGTAGCCCTAGGCACAGACTGTGGAAAAGCACTTTCATTGAGAGGGGTTGCCAAGCTTCTAAGAAATAACGAGTTTCCGAAATACCAGCAAATATTTTTTCACCCAATCTTGATGATACTTGTTGCTGATGATCAGTACACATATCCCACTTGGCTCACCAAATTTAGTTCTTCTAGGTTGAAGCGTTCGTGTACAGTAGCAGTTTTTATATTTAGATTTCCCTCTGTTCTCTCCTATACAGATAGATGAATTTGGAACTCTAAATCCAACATGGTTTGTAGTAGCTCTTTGAAACTTGACAAAATAAAGGAGTTCTCAGTTTTGTCTCTATGGTTTGTTTCCTCTTCAAGTAGCCCTATGAACAGACTGTGGAATAGCACTTTCAATGAGAGGGTTTGCCAAGCTTCTAAGAAATAAAGAGTTTCCGAAATACCAGCAAATATTTTTTCACCCAATCTTGATGATACTTGGTGGTAATGATCAGTACACAAATCCCACTTGGCTTAAAAAATTTTGTTCTTCTAGGTTGAAGCGTTCGTCTACAGTAGCAGTTTTTGTATTTAATTTTCCCTTGTTCTCTCCTATATAGATAGATGAATTTGGAACTCTAAATCCAATATGGTTTGTAGTAGCTCTTTGAAACTTGAAAAATAAAGGAGTTCTCAGATTTGTCTCTATGGTTTGTTTCCTCTTCAAGTAGCCCTAGGCACAGACTGTGGAAAAGCACTTTCATTGAGAGGGGTTGCCAATCTTCTAAGAAATAACGAGTTTCCGAAATGCCAGCAAATATTTTTTCACCCAATCTTGATGATACTTGTTGGTAATGATCAGTACACATATCCCACTTTGCTCACCAAATTTAGTTCTTCTAGGTTGAAGCGTTCGTCTACAGTAGCAGTTTTTATATTTAGGTTTCACTCTGTTCTCTCCCATATAGATAGATAAATTTGGAACTCTAAATCCAACATGGTTTGTAGTAGCTCTTTGAAACTTGACAAAATAAAAGAGTTCTCAGTTTTGTCTCTATGGTTTGTTTCCTCTTCAAGTAGCCCTAGGCACAGACTGTGGAAAAGCACTTTCACTGAGAGGGGTTGCCAAGCTTCTAAGAAATTACGAGTTTCCGAAATACCAGCAAATATTTTTTCACCCAATCTTGATGATACTTGGTGCTAATGATCAGTACACAAATCCCACTTGGCTCACCAAATTTTGTTCTTCTAGGTTGAAGCGTTCGTCTACAGTAGGAGTTTTTATATTTAGGTTTCCCTCTGTTCTCTCCTATATAGAAAGATGAATTTGGAACTCTAAATCCAACATGGTTTGTAGTAGCTCTTTGAAACTTGACAAAATAAAGGAGTTCTCAGTTTTGTCGCTATGGTTTGTTTCCTCTCCAAGTAGCCCCAGGCACAGACTGTGGAAAAGCACTTTCATTGAGAGGGGTTTCCAAGCTTCTAAGAAATAACGAGTTTCCGAAATACCAGCAAATATTTTTTCACCCAAACTTGATGATACTTGGTGGTCATGATCAGTACACAAATACCACTTGGCTCACCAAATTTTGTTCTACCTAGGTTGAAGCGTTCGTCTACAGTAGCAGTTTTTATATTTAGGTTTCCCTCTGTTCTCTCCTATATAGATAGATGAATTTGGAACTCTAAATCCAACATGGTTTCTAGTAGCTCTTTGAAACTTGACAAAATAAAGGAGTTCTCAGTTTTGGCTCTATGGTTTGTTTCTTCTTAAAGTAGCCCTAGGCACAGACTGTGGAAAGCACATTCATTGAGATGGGTTGCCAAGCTTCTAAGAAATAACGAGTTTCCGAAATACCAGCAAATATTTTTTCACCCAATCTTGATGATACTTGGTGGTAATGATCAGTACACAAATCCCACTTGGCTTACCAAATTTTGTTCTTCTAGGTTGAAGCGTTCGTCTACAGTAGCAGTTTATATATTTAAGTTTCCCTCTGTTCTCTCCTATAAAGATAGATAAATTTTTTAACTCTAAATCCAACATGGTTTGTAGTAGCTCTTTGAAACTTGACAAAATAAAGGAGTTCTCAGATTTGTCTCTATGGTTTGTTTCCTCTTCAAGTAGCCCTAGGCACAGACTGTGGAAAAGCACTTTCATTGAGAGTGGTTGCCAAGCTTCTAAGAAATAACGAGTTTCCGAAATACCAGCAAATATTATTTCACCCAATCTGGATTATACTTGTTGCTAACGATCAGTACACCTATCCCACTTGGCTCACCAAATTTAGTTCTTCTAGGTTGAAGCGTTCGTCTACAGTAGCAGTTTTTATATTTAGGTTTCCCTCTGTTCTCTCCGATATAGATAGATAAATTTGGAACTCTAAATCCAACATGGTTTTTAGTAGCTCTTTGAAACTTGACAAAATAAAGGAGTTCTCAGTTTTGTCTCAATGGTTTGTTTCCTCTTCAAGTAGCCCTAGGCACAGACTGTGGAAAAGCACTTTCATTGAGAGGGGTTGCCAAGCTTCTAAGAAATTACGAGTTTCCGAAATACCAGCAAATATTATTTCACAGAATCTTGATGATACTTGGTGCTAATGATCAGTACACAAATCCCACTTGGCTCACCAATTTTTGTTCTTCTAGGTTGAAGCGTTCGTCTACAGTAGGAGTTTTTATATTTAGGTTTCCCTCTGTTCTCTCCTATATAGAAAGATGAATTTGGAACTCTAAATCCAACATGGTTTGTAGTAGCTCTTTGAAACTTGACAAAATAAAGGAGGTCTCAGATTTGTCTCTATGGTTTGTTTCCTCTTCAAGTATCCGTAGGCACAGACTGTGGAAAAGCACTTTCATTGAGAGGGGTTGCCAACCTTCTACGAAATAACGAGTTTCGAAATACCAGCAAATATTTTTTCACCGAAATTTGATGATTCTTGGTGGAAATGATGAGTACACAAATCCCACTTGGCTCACGAAATTTTGTTCTTCTAGGTTGAAGCATTCGTCTACAGTAGCAGTTTTTATATTTAAGTTTCCCTCGGTTCTCTCCTATATAGATAGATGAATTTGGAACTCTAAATCCAACATGGTTTGTAGTAGCTCTTTGAAACTTGACAAAATAAAGGAGTTCTCAGATTTTTCTCTATGGTTTGTTTCCTCTTCAAGTAGCCCTAGGCACAGACTTTGGAAAAGCACTTTCATTGAGAGGGGTTGCCAAGCTTCTAAGAAATAACGAGTTTCCGAAATACCAGCAAATATTTTTTCACCCAATCTTAATGATACTTTGAGCTAATGATCAGTACACAAATCCCACTTGGCTCACCAAATTTTGTTCTTCTTGGTTGAAGCGTTCGTCCACAGTAGCAGTTTTTATATTTAGGTTTCCCTCTGTTCTCTCCTATATAGAAAGATGAATTTGGAACTCTAAATCCAACATGGTTTGTAGTAGCTCTTTGAAACTTGACAAAATAAAGGAGTTCTCAGTTTTGTCTCTATGGTTTGTTTCCTCTTCAAGTAGCCCTAGGCACAGACTGTGGAAAGCACTTTCATTGAGATGGGTTGCCAAGCTTCTAAGAAATAACGAGTTTCCGAAATACCACCAAATATTTTTTCACCGAATCTTGATGATACTTGGTGGTAATGATCAGTACGCAAATCCCACTTGGCTCACCAAATTTTGTTCTTCTAGGTTGAAGCGTTCGTCTACAGTAGCAGTTTTTATATTTAGGTTTCTCTCTGTTCTCTCCTATATAGATAGATGAATTTGGAACTCTAAATCCAACAGGGTTTGTAGTAGCTCTTTGAAACTTGACAAAATAAAGGAGTTCGCAGATTTGTCTCTATGGTTTGTTTCCTCTTCAAGAGGCCTAGGCACAGACTGTGGAAAAGCACTTTCATTGAGAGGGGTTGCCAAGCTTCTAAGAAATAACGAGTTTCAAAATACCAGCAAATATTTTTTCACCCAAATTTGATGATTCTTGGTGGTAATGATCAGTACACAAATCCCACTTGGCTCACGAAATTTTGTTCTTCTAGTTTGAAGCTTTCGTCTACAGTAGCAGTTTTTATATTTAGGTTTCCCTTTGTTCTCTCATATATAGATAGATGAATTTGGAACTCTAAATCCAACATGTTTTGTAGTAGCTCTTTGAAACTAGATAAAATAAAGGAGTTCTCAGATTTGCCTCTATGGTTTGTTTCCTCTTAAAGTAGCCCTAGGCACAGACTGTGGAATAGCACTTTCATTGAGAGGGGTAGCCAAGCTTCTAAGAAATAACGAGTTTCCGAAATACCAGCAAATATTTTTTCACCCAATCTTGATGATACTTGGTGGTAATGATCAGTACACAAATCCCACTTGGCTTACCAAATTTTGTTCTTCTAGGTTGAAGCGTTCGTCTACAGTAGCAGTTTTTATATTTAAGTTTCCCTCGGTTCTCTCCTATATAGATAGATGAATTTGGAACTCTAAATCCAACATGGTTTGTAGTAGCTCTTTGAAACTTGACAAAATAAAGGAGTTCTCAGATTTGCCTCTATGGTTTGTTTCCTCTTCAAGTAGCCCTAGGCACAGACTGTGGAAAAGCACTTTCATTGAGAGGGGTTGCCAAGCTTCTAAGAAATAACGAGTTTCCGAAATACCAGCAAATATTTTTTCACCCAATCTTGATGATACTTGTTGCTGATGATCAGTACACATATCCCACTTGGCTCACCAAATTTAGTTCTTCTAGGTTGAAGCGTTCGTGTACAGTAGCAGTTTTTATATTTAGATTTCCCTCTGTTCTCTCCTATACAGATAGATGAATTTGGAACTCTAAATCCAACATGGTTTGTAGTAGCTCTTTGAAACTTGACAAAATAAAGGAGTTCTCAGTTTTGTCTCTATGGTTTGTTTCCTCTTCAAGTAGCCCTAGGCACAGACTGTGGAATAGCACTTTCATTGAGAGGGGTTGCCAAGCTTCTAAGAAATTACGAGTTTCCGAAAGACCAGCAAATATTTTTTCACGCAATCTTGATGATACTTGGAGCTAATGATCAGTACACAAATCCGACTTCCCTCACCAAATTTTGTTCTTCTAGGTTGAAGCGTTCGTCGACAGTAGCAGTTTTTATATTTAGGTTTCCCTCTGTTCTCTCCTATATAGAAAGATGAATTTGGAACTCTAAATCCAACATGGTTTGTAGTAGCTCTTTGAAACTTGACAAAATAAAGGAGTTCTCAGTTTTGTCTCTATGGTTTGTTTCCTCTTCAAGTAGCCCAAGGCCCAGACTGTGGAAAGCACTTTCATTGAGATGGGTTGCCAAGCTTCTAAGAAATAACGAGTTTCCGAAATACCAGCAAATATTATTTCACCCAATCTTGTTGATACTTGGTGGTAATGATCAGTATACAAATCCCACTTGGCTCACCAAATTTTGTTCTTCTAGGTTGAAGCGTTCGTCTACAGTAGCAGTTTTTATATTTAGGTTTCTCTCTGTTCTCTCCTATATAGATAGATGAATTTGGAACTCTAAATCCAACATGGTTTGTAGTAGCTCTTTGAAACTTGACAAAATAAAGGAGGTCTCAGATTTGCCTCTATGGTTTGTTTCCTCTTCAAGTAGCCATAGGCACAGACTGTGGGAAAGCACTTTCATTGAGAGGGGTTGCCAAGCTTCTAAGAAATAACGAGTTTCGAAATACCAGCAAATATTTTTTCACCCAAATTTGATGATTCTTGGTGGTAATGATCAGTACACAAATCCCACTTGGCTCACGAAATTTTGTTCTTCTAGTTTGAAGCTATCGTCTACAGTAGCAGTTTTTATATTTAAGTTTCCCTCGGTTCTCTCCAATATAGATAGATGAATTTGGAACTCAAAATCCAACATGGTTTGTAGTAGCTCTTTGAAACTTGACAAAATAAAGGAGTTCTCCGATTTTTCTCTATGGTTTGTTTCCTCTTCAAGTAGCCCTAGGCACAGACTTTGGAAAAGCACTTTCATTGAGAGGGGGTTGCCAAGCTTCTAAGAAATAACGAGTTTCCGAATTACCAGCAAATATTTTTTCACCCAATCTTGATGATACTTGGAGCTAATGATCAGTACACAAATCCCACTTGGCTCACCAAATTTTGTTCTTCTTGGTTGAAGCGTTCGTCTACAGTAGCAGTTTTTATATTTAGGGTTAACTCTGTTCTCTCCTATATAGAAAGATGAATTTGGAACTCTAAATCCAACATGGATTGTAGTAGCTCTTTGAAACTTGACAAAATAAAGGAGTTCTCAGTTTTGTGTTTATGGTTTGTTTCCTCTTCAAGTAGCCCTAGGCACAGACTGTGGAAAGCACTTTCATTGAGATGGGTTGCCAAGCTTCTAAGAAATAACGAGTTTCCGAACCAGCAAATATTTTTTCACACAATCTAGTTGAAACTTGGTGGCAATGATCAGTACACAAATCCCACTTGGCTCACGAAATTTTGTTCTTCTAGTTTGAAGCTTTCGTCTACAGTAGCAGTTTTTATATTTAGGTTTCCCTTTGTTCTCTCATATATAGATAGATGAATTTGGAACTCTAAATCCATCATGGTTTGTAGTAGCTCTTTGAAACTTGACAAAATAAAGGAGTTCTCAGATTTGCCTCTATGGTTTGTTTCCTCTTCAAGTAGCCCTAGGCACAGACTGTGAAAAAGCACTTTCATTGAGAGGGGTTGCCAAGCTTCTAAGAAATAACGAGTTTCCGAAATACCAGCAAATATTTTTTCACCCAATCTTGATGATACTTGGTGGTAATGATCAGTACACAAATCCCACTTGGCTTACCAAATTTTGTTCTTCTAGTTTGAAGCATTCGTCTACAGTAGCAGTTTTTATATTTAAGTTTCCCTTGGTTCTCTCCTATATAGATAGATGAATTTGGAACTCTAAATCCAACATAGTTTGTAGTAGCTCTTTGAAACTTGACAAAATAAAGGAGTTCTCAGTTTTGTCTCTATGGTTTGTTTCCTCTTCAAGTAGCCCTAGGCACAGACTGTTGAAAGCACTTTCATTGAGATGGGTTGCCAAGCTTCTAAGAAATAACGAGTTTCCGAAATACCAGCAAATATTATTTCACACAATCTTGTTGATACTTGGTGGTAATGATCAGTATACAAATCCCACTTGGCTCACCAAATTTTGTTCTTCTAGGTTGAAGCGTTCGTCTACAGTAGCAGTTTTTATATTTAGGTTTCTCTCTGTTCTCTCCTATATAGATAGATGAATTTGGAACTCTAAATCCAACATGGTTTGCAGTAGCTCTTTGAAACTTGACAAAATAAAGGAGGTCTCAGATTTGTCTCTATGGTTTGTTTCCTCTTCAAGTAGCCGTAGGCACAGACTGTGGAAAGCACTTTCATTGAGAGGGGTTGCCAAGCTTCTAAGAAATAACGATTTTTGAAATACCAGCAAATATTATTTCACACAAATTTGATGATTCTTGGTGGTAATGATCAGTACACAAATCCCACTTGGCTCACGAAATTTTGTTCTTCTAGGTTGAACCGTTCGTCTACAGTAGCAGTTTTTATATTTAAGTTTCCCTCGGTTCTCTCCTATATAGATAGATGAATTTGGAACTCTAAATCCAACATGGTTTGTAGTAGCTCTTTGAAACTTGACAAAATAAAGGAGTTCTCTGATTTTTCTCTATGGTTTGTTTCCTCTTCAAGTAGCCCTAGGCACAGACTGTGGAAAACCACTTTCATTGAGAGGGGTTGCCAAGCTTCTAAGAAATAACGAGTTTCCGAAATACCAGCAAATATTTTTTCACCCAATCTTGATGATACTTGGAGCTAATGATAAGTACACAAATCCCACTTGGCTCACCAAATTTTGTTCTTCTTGGTTGAAGCGTTCGTCTACAGTAGCAGTTTTTATATTTAGGTTTCCCTCTGTTTTCTCCTATATAGAAAGATGAATTTGGAACTCTAAATCCAACATGGTTTGTAGTAGCTCTTTGAAACTTGACAAAATAAAGGAGTTCTCAGTTTTGTCTCTATGGTTTGTTTCCTCTTCAAGTAGCCCTAGGCACAGACTGTGGAAAGCACTTTCATTGAGATGGGTTGCCAAGCTTCTAAGAAATAACGAGTTTCCGAAATACCAGCAAATATTTTTTCACACAATCTTGTTGATACTTGGTGGTAATGATCAGTACACAAATCCCACTTGGCTCACCAAACTTTGTTCTTCTAGGTTGAAGCGTTCGTCTACAGTAGCAGTTTTTATATTTAGGTTTCTCTCTGTTCTCTCCTATATAGATAGATGAATTTGGAACTCTAAATCCAACATGGTTTGTAGTAGCTCTTTTAAACTTGACAAAATAAAGGAGTTCTCCGATTTTTCTCTGTGGTTTTTTTCCTCTTCAAGTAGCCCTAGGCACAGACTTTGGAAAAGCACTTTCATTGAGAGGGGTTGCCAAGCTTCTAAGAAATAACGAGTTTCCGAAATACCAGCAAATATTTTTTCACCCAATCTTAATGATACTTGGAGCTAATGATCAGTACACAAATCCCACTTGGCTCACCAAATTTTGTTCTTCTTGGTTGAAGCGTTCGTCTACAGTAGCAGTTTTTATATTTAGGTTTCCCTCTGTTCTCTCCTATATAGAAAGATGAATTTGGAACTCTAAATCCAACATGGTTTGTAGTAGCTCTTTGAAACTTGACAAAATAAAGGAGTTCTCAGTTTTGTCTCTATTGTTTGTTTCCTCTTCAAGTAGCCCATTCACAGACTGTGGAAAGCACTTTAATTGAGATGGGTTGCCAAGCTTCTAAGAAATAACGAGTTTCCGAAATACCAGCAAATATTTTTTCACACAATCTTGTTGATACTTGGTGGTAATGATCAGTACACAAATCCCACTTGGCTCACCAAATTTTGTTCTTCTAGGTTGAAGCGTTCGTCTACAGTAGCAGTTTTTATATTTAGGTTTCTCTCTGTTCTCTCCTATATAGATAGATGAATTTGGAACTCTAAATCCAACAGGGTTTGCAGTAGCTCTTTGAAACTTGACAAAATAAAGGAGGTCTCAGATTTGTCTCTATGGTTTGTTTCCTCTTCAAGTAGCCCTAGGCACAGACTGTGGAGAAGCACTTTAATTGAGAGGGGTTGCCAAGCTTCTAAGAAATAACGAGTTTCGATATACCAGCAAATATTTTTTCACCCAAATTTGATGATTCTTGGTGGTAATGATCAGTACACAAATCCCACTTGGCTCACGAAATTTTGTTCTTCTAGTTTGAAGCTTTCGTCTACAGTAGCAGTTTTTATATTTAGGTTTCCCTTTGTTCTCTCATATATAGATAGATGAATTTGGAACTCTAAATCCAACATGTTTTGTAGTAGCTCTTTGAAACTTGACAAAATAAAGGAGTTCTCAGATTTGCCTCTATGGTTTGTTTCCTCTTAAAGTAGCCCTAGGCACAGACTGTGGAATAGCACTTTCATTGAGAGGGGTTGCAAAGCTTCTAAGAAATAACGAGTTTCCGAAGTACCAGCAAATATTTTTCACCCAATCTTGATGATACTTGGTGGTAATGATCAGTACACAAATCCCACTTGGCTCACCAAATTTTGTTCTTCTAGGTTGAAGCGTTCGTCTACAGTAGCAGTTTTTATATTTAAGTTTCCCTCGGTTCTCTCCTATATAGATAGATGAATTTGGAACTCTAAATCCAACATGGTTTGTAGTAGCTCTTTGAAACTTGACAAAATAAAGGAGTTCTCCGATTTTTCTCTATGGTTTGTTTCCTCTTCAAGTAGCCCTAGGCACAGACTGTGGAAAGCACTTTCATGGAGATGGGTTGCCAAGCTTCTAAGAAATTACGAGTTTACGAAATACCAGCAAATATTATTTCACACAATCTTGTTGATACTTGGTGGTAATGATCAGTATACAAATCCCACTTGGCTCACCAAATTTTGGTCTTCTAGGTTGAAGCGTTCGTCTACAGTAGCAGTTTTTATATTTAGGTTTCTCTCTGTTCTCTCCTATATAGATAGATGAATTTGGAACTCTAAATCCAATATGGTTTGTAGTAGCTCTTTGAAACTTGACAAAGTAAAGGAGGTCTCAGATTTGTCTCTATGGTTTGTTTCCTCTTCAAGTAGCCATAGGCACAGACTGTGGGAAAGCACTTTCATTGAGAGGCGTTGCCAAGCTTCTAAGAAATAACGAGTTTCGAAATACCAGCAAATATTTTTTCACCCAAATTTGATGATTCTTGGTGGTAATGATCAGTACACAAATCCCACTTGGCTCACGAAATTTTGTTCTTCTAGGTTGAAGCGTTCGTCTACAGTAGCAGTTTTTATATTTAAGTTTCCCTCGGTTCTCTCCTATATAGATAGATGAATTTGGAACTCTAAATCCAACATGGTTTGTAGTAGCTCTTTGAAACTTGACAAAATAAAGGAGTTCTCTGATTTTTCTCTATGTTTTGTTTCCTCTTCAAGTAGCCCTAGGCACAGACTTTGGAAAAGCACTTTCATTGAGAGGGGTTTCCAAGCTTCTAAGAAATAACGAGTTTCCGAAATACAGGCAAATATTTTTTCACACAATCTTGATGATACATGGAGCTAATGATCAGTACACAAATCCCACTTGGATCACCAAATTTTGTTCTTCTTGGTTGAAGCGTTCGTCTACAGTAGCAGTTTTTATATTTAGGTTTCCCTCTGTTCTCTCCTATATAGAAAGATGAATTTGGAACTCTAAATCCAACATGGTTTGTAGTATCTCTTTGAAACTTGACAAAATAAAAGAGTTCTCAGTTTTGTCTCTATGGTTTGTTTCCTCTTCAAGTAGCCCTAGGCACAGACTGTGGAAAGCACTTTCATTGAGATGGGTTGCCAAGCTTCTAAGAAATAACGAGTTTCCGAAATACCAGCAAATATTTTTTCACACAATCTTGTTGATACTTGGTGGTAATGATCAGTACACAAATCCCACTTGGCTCACCAAATTTTGTTCTACTAGGTTGAAGCGTTCGTCTACAGTAGCAGTTTTTATATTTAGGTTTCTCTCTGTTCTCTCCTATATAGATAGATGAATTTGGAACTCTAAATCCAACATGGTTTGTAGTAGCTCTTTGAAACTTGACAAAATAAAGGAGTTCTCTAATTTTTCTCTATGGTTTGTTTCCTCTTCAAATAGCCCTAGGCACAGACTTTGGAAAAGCACTTTCATTGAGAGGGGTTGCAAAGCTTCTAAGAAATAACGAGTTTCAGAAATACCAGCAAATATTTTTTCACCCAATCTTGATGATACTTGGAGCTAATGATCAGTACACAAATCCCACTTGGATCACCAAATTTTGTTCTTCTTGGTTGAAGCGTTCGTCTACAGTAGCAGTTTTTATATTTAGGTTTCTCTCTGTTCTCTCCTATATAGATAGATGAATTTGGAACTCTAAATCCAATATGGTTTGTAGTAGCTCTTTGAAACTTGACAAAATAAAGGAGGTCTCAGATTTGTCTCTAGTGGTTTGTTTCCTCTTCAAGTAGCCGTAGGCACAGACTGTGGGAAAGCACTTTCATTGAGAGGCGTTGCCAAGCTTCTAAGAAATAACGAGTTTCGAAATACCAGCAAATATTTTTTCACCCAAATTTGATGATTCTTGGTGGTAATGATCAGTACACAAATCCCACTTGGCTCACGAAATTTTGTTCTTCTAGGTTGAAGCGTTCGTCTACAGTAGCAGTTTTTATATTTAAGTTTCCCTCGGTTCTCTCCTATATAGATAGATGAATTTGGAACTCTAAATCCAACATGGTTTGTAGTAGCTCTTTGAAACTTGACAAAATAAAGGAGTTCTTTGATTTTTCTCTATGTTTTGTTTCCTCTTCAAGTAGCCCTAGGCACAGACTTTGGAAAAGCACTTTCATTGAGAGGGGTTTCCAAGCTTCTAAGAAATAACGAGTTTCCGAAATACCAGCAAATATTTTTTCACCCAATCTTGATGATACATGGAGCTAATGATCAGTACACAAATCCCACTTGGATCACCAAATTTTGTTCTTCTTGGTTGAAGCGTTCGTCTACAGTAGCAGTATTTATATTTAGGTTTCCCTTTGTTCTCTCCTATATAGAAAGATGAATTTGGAACTCTAAATCCAAAATGGTTTGTAGTAGCTCTTTGAAACTTGACAAAATAAAGGAGTTCTCAGTTTTGTCTCTATTGTTTGTTTCCTCCTCAAGTAGCCCTAGGCACAGACTGTGGAAAGCACTTTCATTGAGATGGGTTGCCAAGCTTCTAAGAAATTACGAGTTTTCGAAATACCAGCAAATATTATTTCACACAATCTTGTTGATACTTGGTGGTAATGATCAGTATACAAATCCCACTTGGCTCACCAAATTTTGTTCTTCTAGGTTGAAGCGTTCGTCTACAGTAGCAGTTTTTATATTTAGGTTTCTCTCTGTTCTCTCCTATATAGATAGATGAATTTGGAACTCTAAATCCAACATGGTTTGCAGTAGCTTTGAAACTTGACAAAATAAAGGAGGTCTCAGATTTGTCTCTATGGTTTGTTTCCTCTTCAAGTAGCCCTAGGCACAGACTGTGGGAAAGCACTTTAATTGAGAGGGGTTGCCAAGCTTCTAAGAAATAACGAGTTTCGAAATACCAGCAAATATTTTTTCACCCAAATTTGATGATTCTTGGTGGTAATGATCAGTACACAAATCCCACTTGGCTCACCAAATTTTGTTGTTCTAGGTTGAAGCGTTCGTCTACAGTAGCAGTTTTTATATTTAGGTTTCTCTCTGTTCTCTCCTATATAGATAGATGAATTTGGAACTCTAAATCCAACATGGTTTGTAGTAGCTCTTTGAAACTTGACAAAATAAAGGAGTTCTCTAATTTTTCTCTATGGTTTGTTTCCTCTTCAAATAGCCCTAGAAACAGACTTTGGAAAAGCACTTTCATTGAGAGGGGTTGCCAAGCTTCTAAGAAATAACGAGTTTCAGAAATACCAGCAAATATTTTTTCACCCAATCTTGATGATACTTGGAGCTAATGATCAGTACACAAATCCCACTTGGATCACCAAATTTTGTTCTTCTTGGTTGAAGCGTTCGTCTACAGTAGCAGTTTTTATATTTAGGTTTCTCTCTGTTCTCTCCTATATAGATAGATGAATTTGGAACTCTAAATCCAACATGGTTTGTAGTAGCTCTTTGAAACTTGACAAAATAAAGGAGTTCTCTAATTTTTCTCTATGGTTTGTTTCCTCTTCAAATAGCCCTAGGCACAGACTTTGGAAAAGCACTTTCATTGAGAGGGGTTGCAAAGCTTCTAAGAAATAACGAGTTTCAGAAATACCAGCAAATATTTTTTCACCCAATCTTGATGATACTTGGAGCTAATGATCAGTACACAAATCCCACTTGGATCACCAAATTTTGTTCTTCTTGGTTGAAGCGTTCGTCTACAGTAGCAGTTTTTATATTTAGGTTTCTCTCTGTTCTCTCCTATATAGATAGATGAATTTGGAACTCTAAATCCAATATGGTTTGTAGTAGCTCTTTGAAACTTGACAAAATAAAGGAGGTCTCAGATTTGTCTCTATGGTTTGTTTCCTCTTCAAGTAGCCGTAGGCACAGACTGTGGGAAAGCACTTTCATTGAGAGGCGTTGCCAAGCTTCTAAGAAATAACGAGTTTCGAAATACCAGCAAATATTTTTTCACCCAAATTTGATGATTCTTGGTGGTAATGATCAGTACACAAATCCCACTTGGCTCACGAAATTTTGTTCTTCTAGGTTGAAGCGTTCGTCTACAGTAGCAGTTTTTATATTTAAGTTTCCCTCGGTTCTCTCCTATATAGATAGATGAATTTGGAACTCTAAATCCAACATGGTTTGTAGTAGCTCTTTGAAACTTGACAAAATAAAGGAGTTCTTTGATTTTTCTCTATGTTTTGTTTCCTCTTCAAGTAGCCCTAGGCACAGACTTTGGAAAAGCACTTTCATTGAGAGGGGTTTCCAAGCTTCTAAGAAATAACGAGTTTCCGAAATACCAGCAAATATTTTTTCACCCAATCTTGATGATACATGGAGCTAATGATCAGTACACAAATCCCACTTGGATCACCAAATTTTGTTCTTCTTGGTTGAAGCGTTCGTCTACAGTAGCAGTATTTATATTTAGGTTTCCCTTTGTTCTCTCCTATATAGAAAGATGAATTTGGAACTCTAAATCCAAAATGGTTTGTAGTAGCTCTTTGAAACTTGACAAAATAAAGGAGTTCTCAGTTTTGTCTCTATTGTTTGTTTCCTCCTCAAATAGCCCTAGGCACAGACTGTGGAAAGCACTTTCATTGAGATGGGTTGCCAAGCTTCTAAGAAATTACGAGTTTTCGAAATACCAGCAAATATTATTTCACACAATCTTGTTGATACTTGGTGGTAATGATCAGTATACAAATCCCACTTGGCTCACCAAATTTTGTTCTTCTAGGTTGAAGCGTTCGTCTACAGTAGCAGTTTTTATATTTAGGTTTCTCTCTGTTCTCTCCTATATAGATAGATGAATTTGGAACTCTAAATCCAACATGGTTTGCAGTAGCTTTGAAACTTGACAAAATAAAGGAGGTCTCAGATTTGTCTCTATGGTTTGTTTCCTCTTCAAGTAGCCCTAGGCACAGACTGTGGGAAAGCACTTTAATTGAGAGGGGTTGCCAAGCTTCTAAGAAATAACGAGTTTCGAAATACCAGCAAATATTTTTTCACCCAAATTTGATGATTCTTGGTGGTAATGATCAGTACACAAATCCCACTTGGCTCACCAAATTTTGTTGTTCTAGGTTGAAGCGTTCGTCTACAGTAGCAGTTTTTATATTTAGGTTTCTCTCTGTTCTCTCCTATATAGATAGATGAATTTGGAACTCTAAATCCAACATGGTTTGTAGTAGCTCTTTGAAACTTGACAAAATAAAGGAGTTCTCTAATTTTTCTCTATGGTTTGTTTCCTCTTCAAATAGCCCTAGAAACAGACTTTGGAAAAGCACTTTCATTGAGAGGGGTTGCCAAGCTTCTAAGAAATAACGAGTTTCAGAAATACCAGCAAATATTTTTTCACCCAATCTTGATGATACTTGGAGCTAATGATCAGTACACAAATCCCACTTGGATCACCAAATTTTGTTCTTCTTGGTTGAAGCGTTCGTCTACAGTAGCAGTTTTTATATTTAGGTTTCTCTCTGTTCTCTCCTATATAGATAGATGAATTTGGAACTCTAAATCCAACATGGTTTGTAGTAGCTCTTTGAAACTTGACAAATAAAGGAGGTCTCAGATTTGTCTCTATGGTTTGTTTCCTCTTCAAGTAGCCGTAGGCACAGACTGTGGGAAAGCACTTTCATTGAGAGGGGTTGCCAAGCTTCTAAGAAATAACGAGTTTCCGAAATACCAGCAAATATTTTTTCACCCAATCTTGATGATAGTTGGTGGTAATGATCAGTACACAAATCCCACTTGGCTAACCAAATTTTGTTCTTCTAGGTTGAAGCGTTCGCTACAGTAGCAGTTTTTATATTTAGGTTTCTCTCTTTTCTCTCCTATGTAGATAGATGAATTTGGAACTCTAAATCCAATATGGTTTGTAGTAGCTCTTTGGAACTTGACAAAATAAAAGAGTTCTCAGTTTTTTCTCTATGGTTTGTTTCCTCTTCAAGTAGCCCTAGGCACAGACTGTGGAAAGCACTTTCATTGAGATGGGTTGCCAAGCTTCTAAAAAATAACGAGTTTCCGAAATACCAGCAAATATTTTTTCACACAATCTTGTTGATACTTGGTGGTAATGATCAGTACACAAATCCCACTTGGCTCACCAAATTTTGTTCTTCTAGGTTGAAGCGTTCGTCTACAGTAGCAGTTTTTATATTTAGGTTTCTCTCTGTTCTCTCCTATATAGATAGATGAATTTGGAACTCTAAATCCAACAGGGTTTGCAGTAGCTCTTTTAAACTTGACAAAATAAAGGAGTTCTCAGTTTTGTCTCTATGGTTTGTTTCCTCCTCAAGTAGCCCTAGGCACAGACTGTGGAAAGCACTTTCATTGAGATGGGTTGCCAAGCTTCTAAGAAATTACGAGTTTTCGAAATACCAGCAAATATTATTTCACACAATCTTGTTGATACTTGGTGGTAATGATCAGTATACAAATCCCACTTGGCTCACCAAATTTTGTTCTTCTAGGTTGAAGCGTTCGTCTACAGTAGCAGTTTTTATATTTAGGTTTCTCTCTGTTCTCTCCTATATAGATAGATGAATTTGGAACTCTAAATCCAACATGGTTTGTAGTAGCTCTTTGAATCTGACAAAATAAAGGAGTTCTCAGTTTTGTCTCTATGGTTTGTTTCTTCTTAAAGTAGCCCTAGGCACAGACTGTGGAAAAGCACTTTCATTGAGAGGGGTTGCCAAGCTTCTAAGAAATAACGAGTTTCGAAAAAACAGCAAATATTTTTTCACCCAAATTTGATGATTCTTGGTGGTAATGATCAGTACACAAATCCCACTTGGCTCACGAAATTTTGTTCTTCTAGTTTGAAGCTTTCGTGTACAGTAGCAGTTTTTATATTTAGGTTTCCCTTTGTTCTCTCGTATTTAGATAGACGAATTTGGAATTCTAAATTCAACATGGTTTGTAGTAGCTCTTTGAAACTTGACAAAATAAAGGAGTTCTCAGTTTTGTCTCTATGGTTTGTTTCCTCTTCAAGTAGCCCTAGGCACAGACTGTGGAAAGCACTTTCATTGAGAGGGGTTGCCAAGCTTCTAAGAAATAACGAGTTTCCGAAATACCAGCAAATATTTTTTCACCCAATCTTGATGATACTTGGTGGTAATGATCAGTACACAAATCCCACTTGGCTCACCAAATTTTGTTCTTCTAGGTTGAAGCGTTCGTCTACAGTAGCAGTTTTTATATTTAGGTTTCCCTCTGTTCTCTCCCATATAGATAGATGAATTTGGAACTCTAAATCCAACATGGTTTGTAGTAGCTCTTTGAAACTTGACAAAATAAAGGAGTTCTCAGTTTTGTCTCTATGGTTTGTTTCCTCTTCAAGTAGCCCTAGGCACAGACTGTGGAAAAGCACTTTCATTGAGAGGTGTTGCCAAGCTTCTAAGAAATTACGAGTTTCCGAAATACCAGCAAATATTTTTTCACCCAATCTTGATGATACTTGGTGCTAATGATCAGTACACAAATCCCACTTGGCTTACCAAATTTTGTTCTTCTAGGTTGAAGCGTTCGTCTACAGTAGCAGTTTTTATATTTAAGTTTCCCTCGGTTCTCTCCTATATACATAGATGAATTTGGAACTCTAAATCCAACATGGTTTGTAGTAGCTCTTTGAAACTTGACAAAATAAAGGAGTTCTCAGATTTGCCTCTATGGTTTGTTTCCTCTACAAGTAGCCCTAGGCACAGACTGTGGAAAAGCACTTTCATTGAGAGGGGTTGCCAAGCTTCTAAGAAATAACGAGTTTCCGAAATACCAGCAAATATTTTTTCACCCAATCTTGATGATACTTGTTGCTAATGATCAGTACACATATCCCACTTGGCTCACCAAATTTAGTTCTTCTAGGTTGAAGCGTTCGTGTACAGTAGCAGTTTTTATATTTAGGTTTTCCTCTGTTCTCTCCTATACAGATAGATGAATTTGGAACTCTAAATCCAACATGGTTTGTAGTAGCTCTTTGAAACTTGACAAAATAAAGGAGTTCTCAGTTTTGTCTCTATGGTTTGTTTCCTCTTCAAGTAGCCCTAGGCACAGACTGTGGAAAGCACTTTCATTGAGATTGGTTGCCAAGCTTCTAAGAAAAAACGAGTTTCCGAAATACCAGCAAATATTATTTCACACAATCTTGTTGATACTTGGTGGTAATGATCAGTATACAAATTCCACTTGGCTCACCAAATTTTGTTCTTCTAGGTTGAAGCGTTCGCTACAGTAGCAGTTTTTATATTTAGGTTTCTCTCTGTTCTCTCCTATGTAGATAGATGAATTTGGAACTCTAAATCCAACATGGTTTGTAGTAGCTCTTTGAAACTTGACAAAATAAAGGAGGTCTCAGATTTGTCTCTATGGTTTGTTTCCTCTTCAAGTAGCCGTAGGCACAGACTGTGGGAAAGCACTTTCATTGAGAGGGGTTGCCAAGCTTCTAAGAAATAACGAGTTTCGAAATACCAGCAAATATTTTTTCACCCAAATTTGATGATTCTTGGTGGTAATGATCAGTACACAAATCCCACTTGGCTCACGAAATTTTGTTCTTCTAGGTTGAAGCGTTCTTCTACAGTAGCAGTTTTTATATTTAAGTTTCCCTCGGTTCTCTCCTATATAGATAGATGAATTTGGAACTCTAAATCCAACATGGTTTGTAGTAGCTCTTTGAAACTTGACAAAATAAAGGAGTTCTCCGATTTTTCTCTATGGTTTGTTTCCTCTTCAAGTAGCCCTAGGCACAGACTGTGGAAAGCACTTTCATTGAGATGGGTTGCCAAGCTTCTAAGAAAAAACGAGTTTCCGAAATACCAGCAAATATTTTTTCACACAATCTTGTTGATACTTGGAGATGATGATCAGTACACAAATCCCACTTGGCTCACCAAATTTTGTTCTTCTAGGTTGAAGCGTTCGTCTACAGTAGCAGTTTTTATATTTAGGTTTCTCTCTGTTCTCTCCTATATAGATAGATGAATTTGGAACTCTAAATACAACATGGTTTGTAGTAGCTCTTTGAAACTTGACAAAATAAAGGAGGTCTCAGATTTGTCTCTATGGTTTGTTTCCTCTTCAAGTAGCCCTAGGCACAGACTGTGGAAAATCACTTTCATTGAGAGCGGTTCACAAGCTTCTAAGAAATAACGAGTTTCCGAAATACCAGCAAATATTTTTTCACCCAATCTTGATGATACTTGGAGCTAATGATCAGTACACAAATCCCACGTGGATCACCAAATTTTGTTCTTCTTGGTTGAAGCGTTCGTCTACAGTAGCAGTTTTTATATTTAGGTTTCCCTCTGTTCTCTCCTATATATAAAGATGAATTTGGAACTCTAAATCCAACATGGTTTGTAGTAGCTCTTTGAAACTTGACAAAATAAAGGAGTTCTCAGTTTTGTCTGTATGGTTTGTTTCCTCCTCAAGTAGCCCTAGGCACAGACTGTGGAAAGCACTTTCATTGAAATGGGTTGCCAAGCTTCTAAGAAATTACGAGTTTTCGAAATACCAGCAAATATTATTTCACACAATCTTGTTGATACTTGGTGGTAATGATCAGTATACAAATCCCACTTGGCTCACCAAATTTTGTTCTTCTAGGTTGAAGCGTTCGTCTACAGTAGCAGTTTTTATATTTAGGTTTCTCTCTGTTCTCTCCTATATAGATAGATGAATTTGGAACTCTAAATCCAACATGGTTTGTAGTAGCTCTTTGAATCTGACAAAATAAAGGAGTTCTCAGTTTTGTCTCTATGGTTTGTTTCTTCTTAAAGTAGCCCTAGGCACAGACTGTGGAAAAGCACTTTCATTGAGAGGGGTTGCCAAGCTTCTAAGAAATAAAGAGTTTCGAAAAAACAGCAAATATTTTTTCACCCAAATTTGATGATTCTTGGTGGTAATGATCAGTACACAAATCCCACTTGGCTCACGAAATTTTGTTCTTCTAGTTTGAAGCTTTCGTGTACAGTAGCAGTTTTTATATTTAGGTTTCCCTTTGTTCTCTCGTATTTAGATAGACGAATTTGGAATTCTAAATTCAACATGGTTTGTAGTAGCTCTTTGAAACTTGACAAAATAAAGGAGTTCTCAGTTTTGTCTCTATGGTTTGTTTCCTCTTCAAGTAGCCCTAGGCACAGACTGTGGAAAGCACTTTCATTGAGAGGGGTTGCCAAGCTTCTAAGAAATAACGAGTTTCCGAAATACCAGCAAATATTTTTTCACCCAATCTTGATGATACTTGGTGGTAATGATCAGTACACAAATCCCACTTGGCTCACCAAATTTTGTTCTTCTAGGTTGAAGCGTTCGTCTACAGTAGCAGTTTTTATATTTAGGTTTCCCTCTGTTCTCTCCCATATAGATAGATGAATTTGGAACTCTAAATCCAACATGGTTTGTAGTAGCTCTTTGAAACTTGACAAAATAAAGGAGTTCTCAGTTTTGTCTCTATGGTTTGTTTCCTCTTCAAGTAGCCCTAGGCACAGACTGTGGAAAAGCACTTTCATTGAGAGGTGTTGCCAAGCTTCTAAGAAATTACGAGTTTCCGAAATACCAGCAAATATTTTTTCACCCAATCTTGATGATACTTGGTGCTAATGATCAGTACACAAATCCCACTTGGCTTACCAAATTTTGTTCTTCTAGGTTGAAGCGTTCGTCTACAGTAGCAGTTTTTATATTTAAGTTTCCCTCGGTTCTCTCCTATATAGATAGATGAATTTGGAACTCTAAATCCAACATGGTTTGTAGTAGCTCTTTGAAACTTGACAAAATAAAGGAGTTCTCAGATTTGCCTCTATGGTTTGTTTCCTCTACAAGTAGCCCTAGGCACAGACTGTGGAAAGCACTTTCATTGAGAGGGGTTGCCAAGCTTCTAAGAAATAACGAGTTTCCGAAATACCAGCAAATATTTTTTCACCCAATCTTGATGATACTTGTTGCTAATGATCAGTACACATATCCCACTTGGCTCACCAAATTTAGTTCTTCTAGGTTGAAGCGTTCGTGTACAGTAGCAGTTTTTATATTTAGGTTTTCCTCTGTTCTCTCCTATACAGATAGATGAATTTGGAACTCTAAATCCAACATGGTTTGTAGTAGCTCTTTGAAACTTGACAAAATAAAGGAGTTCTCAGTTTTGTCTCTATGGTTTGTTTCCTCTTCAAGTAGCCCTAGGCACAGACTGTGGAAAGCACTTTCATTGAGATTGGTTGCCAAGCTTCTAAGAAAAAACGAGTTTCCGAAATACCAGCAAATATTATTTCACACAATCTTGTTGATACTTGGTGGTAATGATCAGTATACAAATTCCACTTGGCTCACCAAATTTTGTTCTTCTAGGTTGAAGCGTTCGCTACAGTAGCAGTTTTTATATTTAGGTTTCTCTCTGTTCTCTCCTATGTAGATAGATGAATTTGGAACTCTAAATCCAACATGGTTTGTAGTAGCTCTTTGAAACTTGACAAAATAAAGGAGGTCTCAGATTTGTCTCTATGGTTTGTTTCCTCTTCAAGTAGCCGTAGGCACAGACTGTGGGAAAGCACTTTCATTGAGAGGGGTTGCCAAGCTTCTAAGAAATAACGAGTTTCGAAATACCAGCAAATATTTTTTCACCCAAATTTGATGATTCTTGGTGGTAATGATCAGTACACAAATCCCACTTGGCTCACGAAATTTTGTTCTTCTAGGTTGAAGCGTTCTTCTACAGTAGCAGTTTTTATATTTAAGTTTCCCTCGGTTCTCTCCTATATAGATAGATGAATTTGGAACTCTAAATCCAACATGGTTTGTAGTAGCTCTTTGAAACTTGACAAAATAAAGGAGTTCTCCGATTTTTCTCTATGGTTTGTTTCCTCTTCAAGTAGCCCTAGGCACAGACTGTGGAAAGCACTTTCATTGAGATGGGTTGCCAAGCTTCTAAGAAAAAACGAGTTTCCGAAATACCAGCAAATATTTTTTCACACAATCTTGTTGATACTTGGTGATGATGATCAGTACACAAATCCCACTTGGCTCACCAAATTTTGTTCTTCTAGGTTGAAGCGTTCGTCTACAGTAGCAGTTTTTATATTTAGGTTTCTCTCTGTTCTCTCCTATATAGATAGATGAATTTGGAACTCTAAATACAACATGGTTTGTAGTAGCTCTTTGAAACTTGACAAAATAAAGGAGGTCTCAGATTTGTCTCTATGGTTTGTTTCCTCTTCAAGTAGCCCTAGGCACAGACTGTGGAAAATCACTTTCATTGAGAGCGGTTCACAAGCTTCTAAGAAATAACGAGTTTCCGAAATACCAGCAAATATTTTTTCACCCAATCTTGATGATACTTGGAGCTAATGATCAGTACACAAATCCCACGTGGATCACCAAATTTTGTTCTTCTTGGTTGAAGCGTTCGTCTACAGTAGCAGTTTTTATATTTAGGTTTCCCTCTGTTCTCTCCTATATAGAAAGATGAATTTGGAACTCTAAATCCAACATGGTTTGTAGTAGCTCTTTGAAACTTGACAAAATAAAGGAGTTCTCAGTTTTGTCTGTATGGTTTGTTTCCTCCTCAAGTAGCCCTAGGCACAGACTGTGGAAAGCACTTTCATTGAGATGGGTTGCCAAGCTTCTAAGAAATTACGAGTTTTCGAAATACCAGCAAATATTATTTCACACAATCTTGTTGATACTTGGTGGTAATGATCAGTATACAAATCCCACTTGGCTCACCAAATTTTGTTCTTCTAGGTTGAAGCGTTCGTCTACAGTAGCAGTTTTTATATTTAGGTTTCTCTCTGTTCTCTCCTATATAGATAGATGAATTTGGAACTCTAAATCCAACATGGTTTGTAGTAGCTCTTTGAATCTGACAAAATAAAGGAGTTCTCAGTTTTGTCTCTATGGTTTGTTTCTTCTTAAAGTAGCCCTAGGCACAGACTGTGGAAAAGCACTTTCATTGAGAGGGGTTGCCAAGCTTCTAAGAAATAACGAGTTTCGAAAAAACAGCAAATATTTTTTCACCCAAATTTGATGATTCTTGGTGGTAATGATCAGTACACAAATCCCACTTGGCTCACGAAATTTTGTTCTTCTAGTTTGAAGCTTTCGTGTACAGTAGCAGTTTTTATATTTAGGTTTCCCTTTGTTCTCTCGTATTTAGATAGACGAATTTGGAATTCTAAATTCAACATGGTTTGTAGTAGCTCTTTGAAACTTGACAAAATAAAGGAGTTCTCAGTTTTGTCTCTATGGTTTGTTTCCTCTTCAAGTAGCCCTAGGCACAGACTGTGGAAAGCACTTTCATTGAGAGGGGTTGCCAAGCTTCTAAGAAATAACGAGTTTCCGAAATACCAGCAAATATTTTTTCACCCAATCTTGATGATACTTGGTGGTAATGATCAGTACACAAATCCCACTTGGCTCACCAAATTTTGTTCTTCTAGGTTGAAGCGTTCGTCTACAGTAGCAGTTTTTATATTTAGGTTTCCCTCTGTTCTCTCCCATATAGATAGATGAATTTGGAACTCTAAATCCAACATGGTTTGTAGTAGCTCTTTGAAACTTGACAAAATAAAGGAGTTCTCAGTTTTGTCTCTATGGTTTGTTTCCTCTTCAAGTAGCCCTAGGCACAGACTGTGGAAAAGCACTTTCATTGAGAGGTGTTGCCAAGCTTCTAAGAAATTACGAGTTTCCGAAATACCAGCAAATATTTTTTCACCCAATCTTGATGATACTTGGTGCTAATGATCAGTACACAAATCCCACTTGGCTTACCAAATTTTGTTCTTCTAGGTTGAAGCGTTCGTCTACAGTAGCAGTTTTTATATTTAAGTTTCCCTCGGTTCTCTCCTATATAGATAGATGAATTTGGAACTCTAAATCCAACATGGTTTGTAGTAGCTCTTTGAAACTTGACAAAATAAAGGAGTTCTCAGATTTGCCTCTATGGTTTGTTTCCTCTACAAGTAGCCCTAGGCACAGACTGTGGAAAAGCACTTTCATTGAGAGGGGTTGCCAAGCTTCTAAGAAATAACGAGTTTCCGAAATACCAGCAAATATTTTTTCACCCAATCTTGATGATACTTGTTGCTAATGATCAGTACACATATCCCACTTGGCTCACCAAATTTAGTTCTTCTAGGTTGAAGCGTTCGTGTACAGTAGCAGTTTTTATATTTAGGTTTTCCTCTGTTCTCTCCTATACAGATAGATGAATTTGGAACTCTAAATCCAACATGGTTTGTAGTAGCTCTTTGAAACTTGACAAAATAAAGGAGTTCTCAGTTTTGTCTCTATGGTTTGTTTCCTCTTCAAGTAGCCCTAGGCACAGACTGTGGAAAGCACTTTCATTGAGATTGGTTGCCAAGCTTCTAAGAAAAAACGAGTTTCCGAAATACCAGCAAATATTATTTCACACAATCTTGTTGATACTTGGTGGTAATGATCAGTATACAAATTCCACTTGGCTCACCAAATTTTGTTCTTCTAGGTTGAAGCGTTCGCTACAGTAGCAGTTTTTATATTTAGGTTTCTCTCTGTTCTCTCCTATGTAGATAGATGAATTTGGAACTCTAAATCCAACATGGTTTGTAGTAGCTCTTTGAAACTTGACAAAATAAAGGAGGTCTCAGATTTGTCTCTATGGTTTGTTTCCTCTTCAAGTAGCCGTAGGCACAGACTGTGGGAAAGCACTTTCATTGAGAGGGGTTGCCAAGCTTCTAAGAAATAACGAGTTTCGAAATACCAGCAAATATTTTTTCACCCAAATTTGATGATTCTTGGTGGTAATGATCAGTACACAAATCCCACTTGGCTCACGAAATTTTGTTCTTCTAGGTTGAAGCGTTCTTCTACAGTAGCAGTTTTTATATTTAAGTTTCCCTCGGTTCTCTCCTATATAGATAGATGAATTTGGAACTCTAAATCCAACATGGTTTGTAGTAGCTCTTTGAAACTTGACAAAATAAAGGAGTTCTCCGATTTTTCTCTATGGTTTGTTTCCTCTTCAAGTAGCCCTAGGCACAGACTGTGGAAAGCACTTTCATTGAGATGGGTTGCCAAGCTTCTAAGAAAAAACGAGTTTCCGAAATACCAGCAAATATTTTTTCACACAATCTTGTTGATACTTGGTGATGATGATCAGTACACAAATCCCACTTGGCTCACCAAATTTTGTTCTTCTAGGTTGAAGCGTTCGTCTACAGTAGCAGTTTTTATATTTAGGTTTCTCTCTGTTCTCTCCTATATAGATAGATGAATTTGGAACTCTAAATACAACATGGTTTGTAGTAGCTCTTTGAAACTTGACAAAATAAAGGAGGTCTCAGATTTGTCTCTATGGTTTGTTTCCTCTTCAAGTAGCCCTAGGCACAGACTGTGGAAAATCACTTTCATTGAGAGCGGTTCACAAGCTTCTAAGAAATAACGAGTTTCCGAAATACCAGCAAATATTTTTTCACCCAATCTTGATGATACTTGGAGCTAATGATCAGTACACAAATCCCACGTGGATCACCAAATTTTGTTCTTCTTGGTTGAAGCGTTCGTCTACAGTAGCAGTTTTTATATTTAGGTTTCCCTCTGTTCTCTCCTATATAGAAAGATGAATTTGGAACTCTAAATCCAACATGGTTTGTAGTAGCTCTTTGAAACTTGACAAAATAAAGGAGTTCTCAGTTTTGTCTGTATGGTTTGTTTCCTCCTCAAGTAGCCCTAGGCACAGACTGTGGAAAGCACTTTCATTGAGATGGGTTGCCAAGCTTCTAAGAAATTACGAGTTTTCGAAATACCAGCAAATATTATTTCAAACAATCTTGTTGATACTTGGTGGTAATGATCAGTATACAAATCCCACTTGGCTCACCAAATTTTGTTCTTCTAGGTTGAAGCGTTCGTCTACAGTAGCAGTTTTTATATTTAGGTTTCTCTCTGTTCTCTCCTATATAGATAGATGAATTTGGAACTCTAAATCCAACATGGTTTGTAGTAGCTCTTTGAATCTGACAAAATAAAGGAGTTCTCAGTTTTGTCTCTATGGTTTGTTTCTTCTTAAAGTAGCCCTAGGCACAGACTGTGGAAAAGCACTTTCATTGAGAGGGGTTGCCAAGCTTCTAAGAAATAACGAGTTTCGAAAAAACAGCAAATATTTTTTCACCCAAATTTGATGATTCTTGGTGGTAATGATCAGTACACAAATCCCACTTGGCTCACGAAATTTTGTTCTTCTAGTTTGAAGCTTTCGTGTACAGTAGCAGTTTTTATATTTAGGTTTCCCTTTGTTCTCTCGTATTTAGATAGACGAATTTGGAATTCTAAATTCAACATGGTTTGTAGTAGCTCTTTGAAACTTGACAAAATAAAGGAGTTCTCAGTTTTGTCTCTATGGTTTGTTTCCTCTTCAAGTAGCCCTAGGCACAGACTGTGGAAAGCACTTTCATTGAGAGGGGTTGCCAAGCTTCTAAGAAATAACGAGTTTCCGAAATACCAGCAAATATTTTTTCACCCAATCTTGATGATACTTGGTGGTAATGATCAGTACACAAATCCCAATTGGCTCACCAAATTTTGTTCTTCTAGGTTGAAGCGTTCGTCTACAGTAGCAGTTTTTATATTTAGGTTTCCCTCTGTTCTCTCCCATATAGATAGATGAATTTGGAACTCTAAATCCAACATGGTTTGTAGTAGCTCTTTGAAACTTGACAAAATAAAGGAGTTCTCAGTTTTGTCTCTATGGTTTGTTTCCTCTTCAAGTAGCCCTAGGCACAGACTGTGGAAAAGCACTTTCATTGAGAGGTGTTGCCAAGCTTCTAAGAAATTACGAGTTTCCGAAATACCAGCAAATATTTTTTCACCCAATCTTGATGATACTTGGTGCTAATGATCAGTACACAAATCCCACTTGGCTCACCAAATTTTGTTCTTCTAAGTTGAAGCGTTCGTCTACAGTAGCAGTTTTTATATTTAGGTTTCCCTCTGTTCTCTCCTATATAGAAAGATGAATTTGGAACTATAAATCCAACATGGTTTGTAGTAGCTCTTTGAAACTTGACAAAATAAAGGAGTTCTCAGTTTTGTCTCTATGGTTTGTTTCTTTTTCAAGTAGCCCTAGGCACAGACTGTGGAAAAGCACTTTCATTGAGAGGGGTTGCCAAGCTTCTAAGAAATAACGAGTTTCGAAATAACAGCAAATATTTTTTCACCCAAATTTGATGATTCTTGGTGGTAATGATCAGTACACAAATCCCACTTGGCTCACGAAATTTTGTTCTTCTAGTTTGAAGCTTTCGTGTACAGTAGCAGTTTTTATATTTAGGTTTCCCTTTGTTCTCTCGTATTTAGATAGACGAATTTGGAACTCTAAATTTAACATGGTTTGTAGTAGCTCTTTGAAACTTGACAAAATAAAGGAGTTCTCAGTTTTGTCTCTATGGTTTGCTTCCTCTTCAAGTAGCCCTAGGCACAGACTGTGGAAAGCATTTTAATTGAGAGGGGTTGCCAAGCTTCTAAGAAATAACGAGTTTCCGAAATTCCAGCAAATATTTTTTCACCCAATCTTGATGATACTTGGTGCTAATGATCAGTACACAAATCCCACTTGGCTCACCAAATTTTGTTTTTCTAGGTTGAAGCGTTCGTCTACAGTAGCAGTTTTTATATTTAGGTTTCCCTCTCTTCTCTCCCATATAGATAGATGAATTTGAAACTCTAAATCCAACATGGTTTGTAGTAGCTCTTTGAAACTTGACAAAATAAAGGAGTTCTCAGTTTTGTCTCTATGGTTTGTTTTTTCTTCAAGAAGCCCTAGGCACAGACTGTGGAAAAGCACTTTCATTGAGAGGTGTTGCGAAGCTTCTAAGAAATTACGAGTTTCCGAAATACCAGCAAATATTTTTTCACCCAATCTTGATGATACTTGGTGCTAATGATCAGTACACAAATCCCACTTGGCTCACCAAATTTTGTTCTTCTAAGTTGAAGTGTTCGTCTACAGTAGCAGTTTTTATATTTAGGTTTCCCTCTGTTCTCTCCTACATAGAAAGATGAATTTGGAACTCTAAATCCAACATGGTTTGTAGTAGCTCTTTGAAACTTGACAAAATAAAGGAGTTCTCAGTTTTGTCTCTATGGTTTGTTTCCTCTTCAAGTAGCCCTAGGCACAGACTGTGGAAAAGCACTTTAATTGAGAGGGGTTACCAAGCTTCTAAGAAATAACGAGTTTCCGAAATAACAGCAAATATTTTTTCACCCAATCTTGATGATACTTGGTGCTAATGATCAGTACACAAATCCCACTTGGCTCACCAAATTTGTTCTTCTAGGTTGAAGCGTTCGTCTATAGTAGCAGTTTTTATATTTAGGTTTCCCTCTCTTCTCTCCCATATAGATAGATGAATTTGGAACTCTAAATCCAACATGGTTTGTAGTAGCTCTTTGAAACTTGACAAGACAAAGGAGTTCTCAGTTTTGTCTCTATGGTTTGTTTCCTCTTCAAGTAGCCCTAGGCACAGACTGTGGAAAGCACTTTCATTGATATTGGTTGCCAATCTTCTAAGAAATAACGAGTTTCCGAAATACCAGCAAATATTTTTTCACCCAATCTTGATGATACTTGGTGGTAATGATCAGTACACAAATCCCACTTGGCTCACCAAATTTTGTTCTTCTAGGTTGAAGCGTTCGTCTACAGTAGCAGTTTTTATATTTAGGTTTCCCTCTCTTCTCTCCCATATAGATAGATGAATTTGGAACTCTAAATCCAACATGGTTTGTAGTAGCTCTTTAACTTGACAAAATAAAGGAGTTCTCAGTTTTTTCTCTATGGTTTGTTTCCTCTTCAAGTAGCCCTAGGCACAGACTGTGGAAAAGCACTTTCATTGAGAGGTGTTGCCAAGCTTCTAAGAAATTACGAGTTTCCGAAATACCAGCAAATATTTTTTCACCCAATCTTGATGATACTTGGTGGTAATGATCAGTACACAAATCCCACTTGGCTCACCAAATTTTGTTCTTCTAACTTGAAGTGTCGTCCACAGTAGCAGTTTTTATATTTAGGTTTCCCTCTGTTCTCTCCTACATAGAAAGATGAATTTGGAACTCTAAATCCAACATGGTTTGTAGTAGCTCTTTGAAACTTGACAAAATAAAGGAGTTCTCAGTTTTGTCTCTATGGTTTGTTTCCCTCTTCAAGTAGCCCTAGTCATAGACTGTGGAAAAGCACTTTCATTGAGAGGTGTTGCCAAGCTTCTAAGAAATTACGAGTTTCCGAAATACCAGCAAATATTTTTTCACCCAATCTTGATGATACTTGGTGCTAATGATCAGTGCACAAATCCCACTTGGCTCACCAAATTTTGTTCTTCTAAGATGAAGCGTTCGTCTACAGTAGCAGTTTTTATATTTAGGTTTCCCTCTGTTCTCTCCTATATAGAAAGATGAATTTGGAACTATAAATCCAACATGGTTTGTAGTAGCTCTTTGAAACTTGACCACATAAAGGAGTTCTCAGTTTTGTCGCTATGGTTTGTTTCCTCTTCAAGTAGCCCTAGGCACAGACTGTGTAAAAGCACTTTAATTGAGAGGGGTTCCCAAGTTTCTAAGAAATAACGAGTTTCCGAAATACCAGCAAATATTTTTTCACCCAATCTTGTTGATACTTGGTGGTAATGATCAGTACACAAATACCACTTGGCTCACCAAATTTTGTTCTTCTAGGTTGAAGCGTTCGCTACAGTAGCAGTTTTTATATTTAGGTTTCTCTCTGTTCTCTCCTATATAGATAGATGAATTTGGAACTCTAAATCCAACATTGTTTGTAGTAGCTCTTTGAAACTTGACAAAATAAAGGAGGTCTCAGATTTGTCTCTATGGTTTGTTTCCTCTTCAAGTAGCCGTAAGCACAGACTGTGGGAAAGCACTTTCATTGAGAGGGGTTGCCAAGCTTCTAAGAAATAACGAGTTTCGAAATACCTGCAAATATTTTTTCACCCACATTTGATGATTCTTGGTGGTAATGATCAGTACACAAATCCCACTTGGCTCACGAAATTTTGTTCTTCTAGGTTAAAGCGTTCGTCTACAGTAGCAGTTTTTATATTTATGCTTCCCTCGGTTCTCTCCTATATAGATAGATGAATTTGGAACTCTAAATCCAACATGGTTTGTAGTAGCTCTTTGAAACTTGACAAAATAAAGGAGTTCTCAGATTTTTCTCTATGGTTTGTTTCCTCTTCAAGTAGCGCTAGGCAGAGACTTTTGAAAAGCGTTTTCATTGAGAGGGGTTGCCAAGCTTCTAAGAAATAACGAGTTTCCGAAATACCAGCAAATATTTTTTCACCCAATCTTGATGATACTTGGAGCTAATGATCAGTACACAAATCCCACTTGGCTCACCAAATTTTGTTCTTCTTGGTTGAAGCGTTCGTCTACAGTAGCAGTTTTTATATTTAGGTTTCCCTCTGTTCTCTCCTACACAGATAGATGAATTTGGAACTCTAAATCCAACATGGTTTGTAGTAGCTCTTTGAAACATGACAAAATAAAGGAGTTCTCAGTTTTGTCTCTATGGTTTGTTTCCTCTTCAAGTAGCCCTAGGCACAGACTGTGGAAAGCACTTTCATTGAGATGGGTTGCCATGCTTCTAAGAAATAACGAGTTTCCGAAATACCAGCAAATATTTTTTCACACAATCTTGTTGATACTTGGTGGTAATGATCAGTACACAAATCCCACTTGGCTCACCAAATTTTGTTCTTCTAGGTTGAAGCGTTCGTCTACATTAGCAGTTTTTATATTTAGGTTTCTCTCTGTTCTCTCCTATATAGATAGATGAATTTGGAACTCTAAATCCAACATGGTTTGTAGTAGCTCTTTGAAACTTGACAAAATAAAGGAGGTCTCAGATTTGTCTCTATGGTTTGTTTCCTCTTCAACTAGCCCTAGGCACAGACTGTGGAAAAGCACTTTCATTGAGAGGGGTTGCCAAGCTTCTAAGAAATAACGAGTTTCGAAACACCAGCAAATATTTTTTCACCCAAATTTGATGATTCTTGGTGGTAATGATCAGTACACAAATCCCACTTGGCTCACGAAATTTTGTTCTTCTAGTTTGAAGCGTTCGTCTACAGTAGCATTTTTTATATTTAGGTTTCCCTTTGTTCTCTCCTATATAGATAGATGAATTTGGAACTCTAAATCCAACATGGTTTGTAGTAGCTCTTTGAAACTGACAAAATAAAGGAGTTCTCAGTTTTGTCTCTATGGTTTGTTTCCTCTTCAAGTAGCCCTAGGCACAGACTGTGGAAAAGCACTTTCATTGAGAGGGGTTGCCAAGCTTCTAAGAAATAACGAGTTTCGAAATAACAGCAAATATTTTTTCACCCAGATTTGATGATTCTTGGTGGTAATGATCAGTACACAAATCCCACTTGGCTCACGAAATTTTGTTCTTCTAGTTTGAAGCTTTCGTCTACAGTAGCAGTTTTTATATTTAGGTTTCCCTTTGTTCTCTCGTATTTAGATAGATGAATTTGGAACTCTAAATCCAACATGGTTTGTAGTAGCTCTTTGAAACTTGACAAAATAAAGGAGTTCTCAGTTTTGTCTCTATGGTTTGTTTCCTCTTCAAGTAGTCCTAGGCACAGACTGTGGAAAGCACTTTCATTGAGAGGGGTTGCCAAGCTTCTAAGAAATAACGAGTTTCCGAAATACCAGCAAATATTTTTTCACCCAATCTTGATGATACTTGGTGGTAATGATCAGTACACAAATCCCACTTGGCTCACCAAATTTTGTTTTTCTAGGTTGAAGCGTTCGTCTACAGTAGCAGTTTTTATATTTAGGTTTCCCTCTCTTCTCTTCCATATAGATAGATGAATTTGGAACTCTAAATCCAACATGGTTTGTAGTAGCTCTTTGAAACTTGACAAAATAAAGGAGTTCTCAGTTTTGTCTTTATGGTTTGTTTCCTCTTCAAGTAGCCCTAGGCACAGACTGTGGAAAAGCACTTTCATTGAGAGGTGTTGCCAAGCTTCTAAGAAATTACGAGTTTCCGAAATACCAGCAAATATTTTTTCACCCAATCTTCATGATTCTTGGTGCTAATGATCAGTACACAAATCCCACTTGACTCACCAAATTTGTTCTTCTAGGTTGAAGCGTTCGTCTACAGTAGCAGTTTTTATATTTAGGTTTCACTCTGTTCTCTCCTACATAGAAAGATGAATTTGGAACTCTAAATCCAACATGGTTTGTAGTAGCTCTTTGAAACTTGACAAAATAAAGGAGTTCTCAGTTTTGTCTCTATGGTTTGTTTCCTCTTCAAGTAGCCCTAGGCACAGACTGTGGAAAGCACTTTCATTGAGAGGGGTTGCCAAGCTTCTAAGAAATAACGAGTTTTCGAAATACCAGCAAATATTTTTTCACCCAATCTTGATGATACTTGGTGGTAATGATCAGTACACAAATCCCACTTGGCTCACCAAATTTTGTTCTTCTAGGTTGAAGCGTTCGTCTGCAGTAGCAGTTTTTATATTTAGGTTTCCCTCTCTTCTCTCCCATATAGATAGATGAATTTGGAACTCTAAATCCAACATGGTTTGTAGTAGCTCTTTGAAACTTGACAAAATAAAGGAGTTCTCAGTTTTGTCTCTATGGTTTGTTTCCTCTTCAAGTAGCCCTAGGAACAGACTGTGGAAAAGCACTTTCATTGAGAGGGGTTGCCAAGCTTCTAAGAAATTACGAGTTTCCGAAATACCAGCAAACATTTTTTCACCCAATCTTGATGATACTTGGAGCTAATGATCAGTACACAAATCCCACTTGGCTCACCAAATTTTGTTCTTCTAGGTTGAAGCGTTTGTCTACAGTAGCAGTTTTTATATTTAGGTTTCCCTCTGTTCTCTCCTATATAGAAAGATGTATTTGGAACTCTAAATCCAACATGGTTTGTAGTAGCTCTTTGAAACTTGACAAAATAAAGGAGTTCTCAGTTTTGTCTCTATGGTTTGTTTCCTCTTCAAGTAGCCCTAGGCACAGACTGTGGAAAAGCACTTTCATTGAGAGGGGTTGCCAAGCTTCTAAGAAATAACGAGTTTCGAAAAAACAGCAAATATTTTTTCACCAAATTTGATGATTCTTGGTGGTAATGATCAGTACACAAATCCCACTTGGCTCACGAAATTTTGTTCTTCTAGTTTGAAGCTTTCGTCTACAGTAGCAGTTTTTACATTTAGGTTTCCATTTGTTCTCTCGTATTTGATAGATGAATTTGGAACTCTAAATCCAACATGGTTTGTAGTAGCTCTTTGAAACTTGACAAAATAAAGGAGTTCTCAGTTTTGTCTCTATGGATTGTTTCCTCTTAAAGTAGCCCTAGGCACAGACTGTGGAAAGCACTTTCATTGAGATGGGTTGCCAAGCTTCTAAGAAATAACGAGTTTCCGAAATACCAGCAAAGATTTTTTCACCCAATCTTGATGATACTTGGTGGTAATGATCAGTACACAAATCCCACTTGGCTCACCAAATTTTGTTCTTCTTGGTTGAAGCGTTCGTCTACAGTAGCAGTTTTTATATTTAGGTTTCCCTCTGTTCTCTCCTATACAGATAGATGAATTTGGAACTCTAAATCCAACATGGTTTGTAGTAGCTCTTTGAAACGAGACAAAATAAAGGAGTTCTCAGTTTTGTCTCTATGGTTTGTTTCCTCTTCAAGTAGCCCTAGGCACAGACTGTGGAAAGCACTTTCATTGAGATGGGTTGCCAAGCTTCTAAGAAA
This sequence comes from Callospermophilus lateralis, assembly GCF_048772815.1. Classification (NCBI taxonomy): domain Eukaryota; kingdom Metazoa; phylum Chordata; class Mammalia; order Rodentia; family Sciuridae; genus Callospermophilus; species Callospermophilus lateralis. The sequence continues at coordinate 54,686 of NW_027513742.1, forward strand.
TAACGAGTTTCCGAAATACCAGCAAATATTTTTTCACACAATCTTGATGATACTTGGTGGTCATGATCAGTACACAAATCCCACTTGGCTCAACAAATTTTGTTCTTCTAGGTTGAAGCGTTCGTCTACATTAGCAGTTTTTATATTTAGGTTTCTCTCTGTTCTCTCCTATATAGATAGATGAATTTGGAACTCTAAATCCAACATGGTTTGTAGTAGCTCTTTGAAACTTGACAAAATAAAGGAGGTCTCAGATTTGTCTCTATGGTTTGTTTCCTCTTCAACTAGCCCTAGGCACAGACTGTGGAAAAGCACTTTCATTGAGAGGGGTTGCCAAGCTTCTAAGAAATAACGAGTTTCGAAATACCAGCAAATATTTTTTCACCCAAATTTGATGATTCTTGGTGGTAATGATCAGTACACAAATCCCACTTGGCTCACGAAATTTTGTTCTTCTAGTTTGAAGCGTTCGTCTACAGTAGCATTTTTTATATTTAGGTTTCCATTTGTTCTCTCATATATAGATAGATGAATTTGGAACTCTAAATCCAACATGGTTTGTAGTAGCTCTTTGAAACTTGACAAAATAAAGGAGTTCTCAGATTTGCCTCTATGGTTTGTTTCCACTTAAAGTAGCCCTAGGCACAGACTGTGGAATAGCACTTTCATTGAGAGGGGTTCCCAAGCTTCTAAGAAATAACAAGTTTCCGAAATACCAGCAAATATTTTTTCACCCAATCTTGATGATACTTGGTGGTAATGATCAGTACACAAATCCCACTTGGCTCACCAAATTTTGTTCTTCTAGGTTGAAGCGTTTGTCTACAGTAGCAGTTTTTATATTTAGGTTTCCCTCTGTTCTCTCCTATATAGAAAGATGTATTTGGAACTCTAAATCCAACATGGTTTGTAGTAGCTCTTTGAAACTTGACAAAATAAAGGAGTTCTCAGTTTTGTCTCTATGGTTTGTTTCCTCTTCAAGTAGCCCTAGGCACAGACTGTGGAAAAGCACTTTCATTGAGAGGGGTTGCCAAGCTTCTAAGAAATAACGAGTTTCGAAAAAACAGCAAATATTTTTTCACCAAATTTGATGATTCTTGGTGGTAATGATCAGTACACAAATCCCACTTGGCTCACGAAATTTTGTTCTTCTAGTTTGAAGCTTTCGTCTACAGTAGCAGTTTTTACATTTAGGTTTCCATTTGTTCTCTCGTATTTGATAGATGAATTTGGAACTCTAAATCCAACATGGTTTGTAGTAGCTCTTTGAAACTTGACAAAATAAAGGAGTTCTCAGTTTTGTCTCTATGGTTTGTTTCCTCTTCAAGTAGCCCTAGGCACAGACTGTGGAAAGCACTTTCATTGAGAGGGGTTGCCAAGCTTCTAAGAAATAACGAGTTTCCGAAATACCAGCAAATATTTTTTCACCCAATCTTGATGATACTTGGTGGTAATGATCAGTACACAAATCCCACTTGGCTCACCAAATTTTGTTCTTCTAGGTTGAAGCGTTCGTCTACAGTAGCAGTTTTTATATTTAGGTTTCCCTCTCTTCTCTCCCATATAGATAGATGAATTTGGAACTCTAAATCCAACATGGTTTGTAGTAGCTCTTTGAAACTTGACAAAATAAAGGAGTTCTCTGTTTTGTCTCTATGGTTTGTTTCCTCTTCAAGTAGCCCTACGCAAAGACTGTGGAAAAGCACTTTCATTGAGAGGTGTTGCCAAGCTTCTAAGAAATTACGAGTTTCCGAAATACCAGCAAATATTTTTTCACCCAATCTTGATGATACTTGGTGCTAATGATCAGTACACAAATCCCACTTGGCTCACCAAATTTTGTTCTTCTAAGTTGAAGTGTTCGTCTACAGTAGCAGTTTTTATATTTAGGTTTCCCTCTGTTCTCTCCTACATAGAAAGATGAATTTGGAACTCTAAATCCAACATGGTTTGTAGTAGCTCTTTGAAAGTTGACAAAATAAAGGAGTTCTCAGTTTTGTCGCTATGGTTTGTTTCCTCTTCAAGTAGCCCTAGGCACAGACTGTGGAAAAGCATATTAATTGAGAGGGGTTACCAAGCTTCTAAGAAATAACGAGTTTCCGAAATACCAGCAAATATTTTTTCACCCAATCTTGATGATACTTGGTGGTAATGATCAGTACACAAATCCCACTTGGCTCACCAAATTTGTTCTTCTAGGTTGAAGCGTTCGTCTACAGTAGCAGTTTTTATATTTAGGTTTCACTCTGTTCTCTCCTACATAGAAAGATGAATTTGGAACTCTAAATCCAACATGGTTTGTAGTAGCTCTTTGAAACTTGACAAAATAAAGGAGTTCTCAGTTTTGTCTCTATGGTTGTTTCCTCTTCAAGTAGCCCTAGGCACAGACTGTGGAAAGCACTTTCATTGAGATGGGTTGCCAAGCTTCTAAGAATTAACGAGTTTCCGAAATAACAGCAAATATTTTTTCAAACAATCTTGTTGATACTTGGTGGTAATGATCAGTACACAAATCCCACTTGGCTCACCAAATTTTGTTCTTCTAGGTTGAAGCGTTCGTCTACAGTAGCAGTTTTTATATTTAGGTTTCTCTCTGTTCTCTCCTATATAGATAGATGAATTTGGAACTCTAAATCTAACATGGTTTGTAGTAGCTCTTTGAAACTTGACAAAATAAAGGAGTTCTCAGATTTGTCTCTATGTTTTGTTTCCTCTTCAAAAGCCCTAGGCACAGACTGTGAAAAAGCACTTTCATTGAGAGGGGTTGCCAATCTTCTAAGAAATAACGAGTTTCCGAAATATCAGCAAATATTTTTTCACCCAATCTTGATGATACTTGGTGGTAATGATCAGTACACAAATCCCACTTGGCTCACTAAATTTTGTTCTTCTAGGTTGAAGCGTTTGTCTACAGTAGCAGTTTTTATATTTAGGTTTCCCTCTCTTCTCTCCCATATAGATAGATGAATTTGGAACTCTAAATCCAACATGGTTTGTAGTAGCTCTTTGAAACTTGACAAAATAAAGGAGTTCTCAGTTTTGTCTCTATGGTTTGTTTCCTCTTCAAGTAGCCCTAGGCACAGACTGTGGAAAAGCACTTTCATTGAGAGGGGTTGCCAGGCTTCTAAGAAATTACGAGTTTCCGAAATACCAGCAAATATTTTTTCACCCAATCTTGATGATACTTGGTGGTAATGATCAGTACACAAATCCTACTTGGCTTACCAAATTTTGTTCTTCTAGGTTGAAGCGTTCGTCTACAGTAGCAGTTTTAATATTTAAGTTTCCCTCGGTTCTCTCCTATGTAGATAGATAAATTTGGAACTCTAAATCCAACATGGTTTGTAGTAGCTCTTTGAAACTTGACAAAATAAAGGAGTTCTCAGTTTTGTCTCTATGGTTTGTTTTCGCTTCAAGTAGCCCTAGGCACAGACTGTGGAAAAGCACTTTCATTGAGAGGGGTTGCCAAGTTCTAAGAAATTACGAGTTTCCGAAATACCAGCAAATATTTTTTCACCCAATCTTGATGATACTTGGAGCTAATGATCAGTACACAAATCCCACTTGGCTCACCAAATTTTGTTCTTCTAGGTTGAAGCGTTCGTCTACAGTAGCAGTTTTTATATTTATGTTTCCCTCTGTTCTCTCCTATATAGAAAGATGTATTTGGAACTCTAAATCCAACATGGTTTGTAGTAGCTCTTTGAAACTTGACAAAATAAAGGAGTTCTCAGTTTTGTCTCTATGGTTTGTTTCGTCTTCAAGTAGCCCTAGGCACAGACTGTGGAAAAGCACTTTCATTGAGAGGGGTTGCCAAGCTTCTAAGAAATAACGAGTTTCGAAAAAACAGCAAATATTTTTTCACCCAAATTTGATGATTCTTGGTGGTAATGATCAGTACGCAAATCCCACTTGGCTCACGAAATTTTGTTCTTCTAGTTTGAAGCTTTCGTCTACAGTAGCAGTTTTTATATTTAGGCTTCCCTTTGTTCTCTCGTATTTAGATAGATGAATTTGGAACTCTATATCCAACATGGTTTGTAGTAGCTCTTTGAAACTTGACAAAATAAAGGAGTTCTCAGTTTTGTCTCTATGGTTTGTTTCCCCTTAAAGTAGCCCTAGGCACAGAGTGTGGAAAGCACTTTCATTGAGATGGGTTGCGAAGCTTCTAAGAAATAACGAGTTTCCGAAATACCAGCAAATATTTTTTCACATAAATTTGATGATTCTTGGTGGTAATGATCAGTACGCAAATCCCACTTGGCTCACGAAATTTTGTTCTTCTAGTTTGAAACTTTCGTCTACAGTAGCAGTTTTTATATTTAGGTTTCACTCTGTTCTCTCGTATATAGATAGATGAATTTGGAACTCTAAATCCAACATGGTTTGTAGTAGCTCTTTGAAACTTGACAAAATAAAGGAGTTCTCAGATTTGCCTCGATGGTTTGTTTCCTCTTCAAGTAGCCCTAGGCCCAGACTGTGGAAAAGCACTTTAATTGAGAGGGGTTGCCAAGCTTCTAAGAAATAACGAGTTTCCGAAATACCAGCAAATATTTTTTCACCCAATCTTGATGATACTTGGTGGTAATGATCAGTACACAAATCCCTTTTGGCTCACCAAATTTTGTTCTTCTAGGTTGAAGCGTTCGTCTACAGTAGCAGTTTATATATTTAGGTTTCACTCTGTTTTGTCATATATAGATAGATGAATTTGGAACTCTAAATCCAACATGGTTTGTAGTAGCTCTTTGAAACTTGACAAAATATAGGAGTTCTCAGTTTTGTCTCTATGGTTTGTTTCCAGTTAAAGTAGCCCTAGGCACAGACTGTGGAAAGCACTTTCATTGAGAGGGGTTGCCAAGCTTCTAAGAAATAACGAGTTTCCGAAATACCAGCAAATATTTTTACACACAATCTTTTTGATACTTGGTGTTAATGATCAGTACACAAATCCCACTTGGCTCACCAAATTTTGGTCTTCTAGGTTGAAGCGTTCGTCTACAGTAGCAGTTTTTATATTTAGGTTTCCCTCTGTTCTCTCCTATATTGATAGATGAATTTGGAACTCTAAATCCAACATGCTTTGTAGTAGCTCCTTGAAACTTGACAAAATAAAGGAGTTCTCAGTTTTGTCTCTATGGTTTGTTTCCTCTTCAAGTAGCCCTAGGCACAGACTGTGGAAAAGCACTTTCAATGAGAGGGGTTGCCAAGCTTCAAAGAAATTACGAGTTTCCAATATACCATCAAATATTTTTTAACCCAATCTTGATGATACTTGGTGGTAATGATCAGTACACAAATCCCACTTGGCTCACCAAATTTTGTTCTTCTAGGTTGAAGCGTTCGTCTACAGTAGCAGTTTTTATATTTAGGTTCATCTGTTCTATCCTATATAGATAGATGAATTTGGAACTCTAAATCCAACATGGTTTGTAGTAGCTCTTTGAAACTTGACAAAATAAAGGAGTTCTCAGTTTTGTCTCTATGGTTTGTTTCCTCCTCATGTAGCCCTAGGCACAGACTGTGGAAAAGCACTTTCATTGAGAGGGGTTGCCAAGCTTCTAAGAAATAACGAGTTTCCGAAATACCAGCAAATATTCTTTTCACCCAAATTTGATTATTCTTGGTGGTAACGATCAGTACACAAATCCCACTTGGCTCACGAAATTTTGTACTTCTAGTTTGAAGCTTTCGTCTACAGTAGCAGTTCTTATATTTAGGTTTTGCTCTGTTCTCTCCTATATAGATAGATGAATTTGGAACTCGAAATCCAACATGGTATGTAGTAGCTCTTTGAAACTTGACAAAATAAAGGAGTTCTCAGTTTTGTCTCTATGGTTTGTTTCCTCTTAAAGTAGCCCTAGGCACAGACTGTGGAAAGCACTTGCATTGAGATGGGTTGCCAAGCTTCTAAGAAATAACGAGTTTCCGAAATACCAGCAAATATTTTTTCACCCAATCTAGTTGATACTTGGTGGTAATGATCAGTACACAAATCCAACTTTGCTCACCAAATTTTGTTCTTCTATTTTGAAGCGTTCGTCTACCGTAGCAGTTTTTATATTTAGGTTTCCCTCTGTTCATTCCTATATAGATAGATGAATTTGGAACTCTAAATCCAACATGGATTGTAGTAGCTCTTTGAAACTTGACAAAATAAAGGAGTTCTCAATTTTGTCTCTATGGTTTGTTTCCTCTTCAAGTAGCCCGAGGCACAGACTGTTTAAAAGCACTTTCATTGAGAGGGGTTTCCAAGCTTCTAAGAAATAACGAGTTTCCGAAATACCAGCAAATATTTTTTCACCCAAATTTGATGATTCTTGGTGGTAACGATCAGTACACAAATCCCACTTGGCTCACGAAATTTTGTACTTCTAGTTTCAAGCTTTCGTCTACAGTAGCAGTTTTTATATTTAGGTTTCCCTCTGTTCTCTCCTATATAGATAGATGAATTTGGAACTCTAAATCCAACATGGTTTTTAGTAGCTCTTTGAAACTTGACAAAATAAAGGAGTTCTCAGTTTTGTCTCTATGGATTGTTTCCTCTTAAAGTAGCCCTAGGCACAGACTGTGGAAAGCACTTTCATTGAGAGGGGTTGCCAAGCTTATAAAAAAAAACGAGTTTCCGAAATACCAGCAAATATTTTTTCACCCAAACTTGATGATACTTGGTGGTAATGATCAGTACACAAATCCCACTTGGCTTACCAAATTTTCTTCTTCTAGGTTGAAGCGTTCGTCTACAGTAGCAGTTTTTATATTTAGGTTTCCCTCTGTTCTCTCCTATATTGATAGGTGAATTTGGAACTCTAAATCCAACATGCTTTGTAGTAGCTCCTTGAAACTTGACAAAATAAAGGAGTTCTCAGTTTTGTCTCTATGGTTTGTTTCCTCTTCAAGTAGCTCTAGGCACACACTGTGGAAAACCAATTTCATTGAGAGGGGTTGCCAAGCTTCTAAGAAATTCCGAGTTTCCGAAACACCAGCAAATACTTTTTCACCCAATCTTGATGATACTTGGTGGTAATGATCAGTACACAATTCCCACATGGCTCACCAAATTTTGTTCTTCTAGGTTGAAGCGTTCGTCTACAGTAGCAGGTTTTATATTTAGGTTTCCCTCTGTTCTCTCCTATATAGATAGATGAATTTGGAACTCTAAATCCAACATGGTTTGTAGTAGCTGTTTGAAACTTGACAAAATAAAGGAGTTCTCAGTTTTGTCTCTATGGTTTGTTTCATCTTAAGGTAGCCCTAGGCACAGACTGTGGAAAGCACTTTCATTGAGATGGGTTGCCAAGCTTCTAAGAAATAACGAGTTTCCGAAATACCAGCAAAGATTTTTTCACCCAATCTTGATGATACTTGGTGGTAATGATCAGTACACAAATCCCACTTGGCTCACCAAATTTTGTTCTTCTAGGTTGAAGCGTTAGTCTACAGTAGCAGTTTTTATATTTAGGTTTCTCTCTGTTCTCTCCTATATAGACAGATGAATTTGGAACTCTAAATCCAACATGGTTTGTAGTAGCTCTTTGAAACTTGACAAAATAAAGGAGTTCTCAGATTTGTCTCTATGGTTTGTTTCCTCTTCAAAAGCCCTAGGCACAGACTGTGGAAAAGCACTTTCATTGAGAGGGGTTGCCAAGCTTATAAGAAATAACGAGTTTCCGAAATACCAGCAAATATTTATTCACCCAAATTTGATGATTCTTGGTGGTAATGATCAGTACACAAATCCCACTTGGCTCACGAAATTTTGTTCTTCTAGTTTGAAACTTTCGTCTACAGTATCAGTTTTTATATTTAGGTTTCACTCTGTTCTCTCGTATATAGATAGATGAATTTGGAACTCTAAATCCAACATGGTTTGTAGTAGCTCTTTGAAACTTGACAAAATAAAGGAGTTCTCAGATTTGCCTCTATGGTTTGTTTCCTCTTCATGTAGCCCTATGCCCAGACTGTGGAAAAGCACTTTCATTGAGAGGGGTTGCCAAGCTTCAAAGAAATAACGAGTTTCCGAAATACCAGCAAATATTTTTTCACCCAATCTTGATGATACTTGGTGATAATGATCAGTACACAAATCCCTTTTGGCTCACCAAATTTTGTTCTTCTAGGTTGAAGCGTTCGTCTACAGTAGCAGTTTATATATTTAGGTTTCACTCTGTTTTCTCATATATAGATAGATGAATTTGGAACTCTAAATCCAACATGGTTTGTAGTAGCTCTTTGAAACTTGACAAAATAAAGGAGTTCTCAGTTTTGTCTCTATGGTTTGTTTCCCCTTAAAGTAGCCCTAGGCACAGACTGTGGAAAGCACTTTCATTGAGATGGGTTGCCAAGCTTCTAAGAAATAACGAGTTTCCGAAATACCAGCAAATATTTTTACACACAATCTTGTTGATACTTGGTGGTAATGACCAGTACACAAATCCCACTTGGCTCACCAAATTTTGGTCTTCTAGGTTGAAGCGTTCGTCTACAGTAGCAGTTTTTATATTTAGGTTTCTCTCTGTTCTCTCCTATATAGATAGATGAATTTTTAACTCTAAATCCAACATGGTTTGTAGTAGCTCTTTGAAACTTGACAAAATAAAGGACTTCTCAGATTTGTCTCTATGGTTTGTTTCCTCTTCAAAAGCCCTAGGCACAGACTGTGGAAAAGCACTTTCATTGAGAGGGGTTGCCAAGCTTATAAGAAATAACGAGTTTCCGAAATACCAGCAAATATTTTTCACCCAATCTTGATGATACTTGGTGGTAATGATCAGTACACAAATCCCACTTGGCTTACCAAATTTTGTTCTTCTAGGTTGAAGCGTTCGTCTACAATAGCAGTTTTTATATTTAGGTTTCCCTCTGTTCTCTCCTATATTGATAGATGAATTTGGAACTCTAAATCCAACATGCTTTGTAGTAGCTCCTGGAAACTTGACAAAATAAAGGAGTTCTCAGTTTTGTCTCTATGGTTTGTTTCCTCTTCAAGTAGCCCTAGGCACAGACTGTGGGAAAGCACTTTCATTGAGAGGGGTTGCCAAGCTTCAAAGAAATTACGAGTTTCCAAAATACCATCAAATATTTTTTAACCCAATCTTGATGATACTTGGTGGTAATGATCAGTACACAAATCCCACTTGGCTCACCAAATTTTGTTCTTCTAGGTTGAAGCGTTCGTCTACAGTAGCAGTTTTTATATTTAGGTTCATCTGTTCTCTCCTATATAGATAGATGAATTTGGAACTCTAAATCCAACATGGTTTGTAGTAGCTGTTTGAAACTTGACAAAATAAAGGAGTTCTCAGTTTTGTCTCTATGGTTTGTTTCATCTTAAGGTAGCCCTAGGCACAGACTGTGGAAAGCACTTTCATTGAGATGGGTTGCCAAGCTTCTAAGAAATAACGAGTTTCCGAAATACCAGCAAAGATTTTTTCACCCAATCTTGATGATACTTGGTGGTAATGATCAGTACACAAATCCCACTTGGCTCACCAAATTTTGTTCTTCTAGGTTGAAGCGTTAGTCTACAGTAGCAGTTTTTATATTTAGGTTTCTCTCTGTTCTCTCCTATATAGACAGATGAATTTGGAACTCTAAATCCAACATGGTTTGTAGTAGCTCTTTGAAACTTGACAAAATAAAGGAGTTCTCAGATTTGTCTCTATGGTTTGTTTCCTCTTCAAAAGCCCTAGGCACAGACTGTGGAAAAGCACTTTCATTGAGAGGGGTTGCCAAGCTTATAAGAAATAACGAGTTTCCGAAATACCAGCAAATATTTATTCACCCAAATTTGATGATTCTTGGTGGTAATGATCAGTACACAAATCCCACTTGGCTCACGAAATTTTGTTCTTCTAGTTTGAAACTTTCGTCTACAGTATCAGTTTTTATATTTAGGTTTCACTCTGTTCTCTCGTATATAGATAGATGAATTTGGAACTCTAAATCCAACATGGTTTGTAGTAGCTCTTTGAAACTTGACAAAATAAAGGAGTTCTCAGATTTGCCTCTATGGTTTGTTTCCTCTTCATGTAGCCCTATGCCCAGACTGTGGAAAAGCACTTTCATTGAGAGGGGTTGCCAAGCTTCAAAGAAATAACGAGTTTCCGAAATACCAGCAAATATTTTTTCACCCAATCTTGATGATACTTGGTGATAATGATCAGTACACAAATCCCTTTTGGCTCACCAAATTTTGTTCTTCTAGGTTGAAGCGTTCGTCTACAGTAGCAGTTTATATATTTAGGTTTCACTCTGTTTTCTCATATATAGATAGATGAATTTGGAACTCTAAATCCAACATGGTTTGTAGTAGCTCTTTGAAACTTGACAAAATAAAGGAGTTCTCAGTTTTGTCTCTATGGTTTGTTTCCCCTTAAAGTAGCCCTAGGCACAGACTGTGGAAAGCACTTTCATTGAGATGGGTTGCCAAGCTTCTAAGAAATAACGAGTTTCCGAAATACCAGCAAATATTTTTACACACAATCTTGTTGATACTTGGTGGTAATGACCAGTACACAAATCCCACTTGGCTCACCAAATTTTGGTCTTCTAGGTTGAAGCGTTCGTCTACAGTAGCAGTTTTTATATTTAGGTTTCTCTCTGTTCTCTCCTATATAGATAGATGAATTTTTAACTCTAAATCCAACATGGTTTGTAGTAGCTCTTTGAAACTTGACAAAATAAAGGACTTCTCAGATTTGTCTCTATGGTTTGTTTCCTCTTCAAAAGCCCTAGGCACAGACTGTGGAAAAGCACTTTCATTGAGAGGGGTTGCCAAGCTTATAAGAAATAACGAGTTTCCGAAATACCAGCAAATATTTTTCACCCAATCTTGATGATACTTGGTGGTAATGATCAGTACACAAATCCCACTTGGCTTACCAAATTTTGTTCTTCTAGGTTGAAGCGTTCGTCTACAATAGCAGTTTTTATATTTAGGTTTCCCTCTGTTCTCTCCTATATTGATAGATGAATTTGGAACTCTAAATCCAACATGCTTTGTAGTAGCTCCTGGAAACTTGACAAAATAAAGGAGTTCTCAGTTTTGTCTCTATGGTTTGTTTCCTCTTCAAGTAGCCCTAGGCACAGACTGTGGGAAAGCACTTTCATTGAGAGGGGTTGCCAAGCTTCAAAGAAATTACGAGTTTCCAAAATACCATCAAATATTTTTTAACCCAATCTTGATGATACTTGGTGGTAATGATCAGTACACAAATCCCACTTGGCTCACCAAATTTTGTTCTTCTAGGTTGAAGCGTTCGTCTACAGTAGCAGTTTTTATATTTAGGTTCATCTGTTCTCTCCTATATAGATAGATGAATTTGGAACTCTAAATCCAACATGGTTTGTAGTAGCTCTTTGAAACTTGACAAAATAAAGGAGTTCTCAGTTTTGTCTCTATGGTTTGTTTCCTCTTCAAGTAGCTCTAGGCACACACTGTGGAAAACCACTTTCATTGAGAGGGGTTGACAAGCTTCTAAGAAATTCCGAGTTTCCGAAATACCAGCAAATATTTTTTCACCCAATCTTGATGATACTTGGTGGTAATGATCAGTACACAAATCCCACATGGCTCACCAAATTTTGTTCTTCTAGGTTGAAGCGTTCGTCTACAGTAGCAGTTTTTATATTTAGATTTCCCTCTGTTCTCTCCTATATAGATAGATGAATTTGGAACTCTAAATCCAACATGGTTTGTAGTAGCTGTTTGAAACTTGACAAAATAAAGGAGTTCTCAGTTTTGTCTCTATGGTTTGTTTCCTCTTAAAGTAGCCCTAGGCACAGACTGTGGAAAGCACTTTCATTGAGATGGGTTGCCAAGCTTCAAGAAATAACGAGTTTCCGAAATACCAGCAAAGATTTTTTCACCCAATCTTGATGATACTTGGTGGTAATGATCAGTACACAAATCCCACTTGGCTCACCAAATTTTGTTCTTCTAGGTTGAAGCGTTAGTCTACAGTAGCAGTTTTTATATTTAGGTTTCTCTCTGTTCTCTCCTATATAGATAGATGAATTTGGAACTCTAAATCCAACATGGTTTGTAGTAGCTCTTTGAAACTTGACAAAATAAAGGAGTTCTCAGTTTTGTCTCTATGGTTTGTTTCCTCTTCAAGTAGCCCTAGGCACAGACTGTGGAAAAGCACATTCATTGAGAGGGGTTCCCAAGCTTCTAAGAAATAACGAGTTTCCGAAATACCAGCAAATATTTTTTCACCCAAATTTGATGATTCTTGGTGGTAATGATCAGTACACAAATCCCACTTGGCTCACGAAATTTTGTTCTTCTAGTTTGAAACTGTCGTCTACAGTAGCAGTTTTTATATTTAGGTTTCACTCTGTTCTCTCGTATATAGATAGATGAATTTGGAACTCTAAATCCAACATGGTTTGTAGTAGCTCTTTGAAACTTGACAAAATAAAGGAGTTCTCAGATTTGCCTCTATGGTTTGTTTCCTCTTCAAGTAGCCCTAGGCCCAGACTGTGGAAAAGCACTTTCATTGAGAGGGGTTGCCAAGCTTCTAAGAAATAACGAGTTTCCGAAATACCAGCAAATATTTTTTCACACAATCTTGTTGATACTAGGTGGTAATGATCAGTACACAAATCCCACTTGGCTCACCAAATTTTGGTCTTCTAGGTTGAAGCGTTCGTCTACAGTAGCAGTTTTTATACTTAGGTTTCCCTCTGTTCTCTCCTATATTGATAGATGATTTTGGAACTCTAAATCCAACATGCTTTGTAGTAGCTCCTTGAAACTTGACAAAATAAAGGAGTTCTCAGTTTTGTCTCTATGGTTTGTTTCCTCTTCAAGTAGCCCTAGGCACAGACTGTGGGAAAGCACTTTCATTGAGAGGGGTTGCCAAGCTTCAAAGAAATTACGAGTTTCCAAAATACCATCAAATAGTTTTTAAACCAATCTTGATGATACTTGGTGGTAGTGATCAGTACACAAATCCCACTTGGCTCACCAAATTTTGTTCTTCTAGGTTGAAGCGTTCGTCTACAGTAGCAGTTTTTATATTTAGGTTCATCTGTTCTCTCCTATATAGATAGATGAATTTGGAACTCTAAATCCAACATGGTTTGTAGTAGCTCTTTGAAACTTGACAAAATAAAGGAGTTCTCAGATTTGCCTCTATGGTTTGTTTCCTCTTCAAGTAGCCCTAGGCCCAGACTGTGGAAAAGCACTTTCATTGAGAGGGGTTGCCAAGCTTCTAAGAAATAACGAGTTTCCGAAATACCAGCAAATATTTTTTCACCCAATCTTGATGATACTTGGTGGTAAAGATCAGTACACAAATCCCTTTTGGCTCACCAAATTTTGTTCTTCTAGGTTTAAGCGTTCGTCTACAGTAGCAGTTTATATATTTAGGTTTCACTCTGTTTTCTCATATATAGATAGATGAATTTGGAACTCTAAATCCAACATGGTTTGTAGTAGCTCTTTGAAACTTGACAAAATAAAGGAGTTCTCAGTTTTGTCTCTATGGTTTGTTTCCCCTTAAAGTAGCCCTAGGCACAGACTGTGGAAAGCACTCTCATTGAGATGGGTTGCCAAGCTTCTAAAAAATAACGAGTTTCCGAAATACCAGCAAATATTTTTTCACACAATCTTGTTGATACTTGGTGGTAATGATCAGTACACAAATCCCACTTGGCTCACCAAATTTTGGTCTTCTAGGTTGAAGCGTTCGTCTACAGTAGCAGTTTTTATACTTAGGTTTCCCTCTGTTCTCTCCTATATTGATAGATGATTTTGGAACTCTAAATCCAACATGCTTTGTAGTAGCTCCTTGAAACTTGACAAAATAAAGGAGTTCTCAGTTTTGTCTCTCTGGTTTGTTTCCTCTTCAAGTAGCCCTAGGCACAGACTGTGGAAAAGCACTTTCATTGAGAGGGGTTGCCAAGCTTCAAAGAAATTACGAGTTTCCAAAATACCATCAAATATTTTTTAAACCAATCTTGATGATACTTGGTGGTAGTGATCAGTACACAAATTCCACTTGGCTCACCATATTTTGTTCTTCTAGGTTGAAGCGTTCGTCTACAGTAGCAGTTTTTATATTTAGGTTCATCTGTTCTCTCCTATATAAATAGATGAATTTGGAACTCTAAATCCAACATGGTTTGTAGTAGCTCTTTGAAACTTGACAAAATAAAGGAGTTCTCAGTTTTGTCTCTATGGTTTGTTTCCTCCTCAAGTAGCCCTAGGCACAGACTGTGGAAAAGCACTTTCATTGAGAGGGGTTGCCAAGCTTCTAAGAAATAACGAGTTTCCGAAATACCAGCAAATATTTTTTTCACCCAAATTTGATGATTCTTGGTGGTAACGATCAGTACACAAATCCCACTTGGCTCACGAAATTTTGTACTTCTAGTTTGAAGCTATCGTCTACAGTAGCAGTTTTTATATTTAGGTTTCCCTCTGTTCTCTCCTATATAGATAGATGAATTTGGAACTCGAAATCCAACATGGTATGTAGTAGCTCTTTGAAACTTGACAAAATAAAGGAGTTCTCAGTTTTGTCTCTATGGTTTGTTTCCTCTTAATGTAGCCCTAGGCACAGACTGTGGAAAGCACTTGCATTGAGATGGGTTGCCAAGCTTCTAAGAAATAACGAGTTTCCGAAATACCAGCAAATATTTTTTCACCCAATCTAGTTGATACTTGGTGGTAATGATCAGTACACAAATCCCACTTTGCTCACCAAATTTTGTTCTTCTATTTTGAAGCGTTCGTCTACCGTAGCAGTTTTTATATTTAGGTTTCCCTCTGTTCTCTCCTATATAGATAGATGAATTTGGAACTCTAAATCCAACATGGATTGTAGTAGCTCTTTGAAACTTGACAAAATAAAGGAGTTCTCAGTTTTTTCTATATGGTTTGTTTCCTCTTCAAGTAGCCCTAGGCACAGACTGTGGAAAAGCACTTTCATTGAGAGGGGTTTCCAAGCTTCTAAGAAATAACGAGTTTCCGAAATACCAGCAAATATTTTTTCACCCAAATTTGATGATTCTTGGTGGTAACGATCAGTACACAAATCCCACTTGGCTCACGAAATTTTGTACTTCTAGTTTGAAGCTTTCGTCTACAGTAGCAGTTTTTATATTTAGGTTTCCCTCTGTTCTCTCCTGTATAGATAGATGAATTTGGAACTCTAAATCCAACATGGTTTGTAGTAGCTCTTTGAAACTTGACAAAATGAAGGAGTTCTCAGTTTTGTCTCTATGGTTTGTTTCCTCTTAAAGTAGCCCTAGGCACAGACTGTGGAAAGAACTTTCATTGAGATGGGTTGCCAAGCTTCTAAGAAATAACGAGTTTCCGAAATACCAGCAAATATTTTTTCACCCAATCTTGATAATACTTGGTGATAATGATCAGCACACAAATCCCACTTGGCTCACCAAATTTGTTCTTCTAGGTTGAAGCTTTCGTCTACAGTAGCAGTTTTTATATATAGGTTTCACTCTGTTCTCTCCTATATAGATAGATGAATTTGGAACTCTAAATCCAACATGGTTTGTAGTAGCTCTTTGAAACTTGACAAAATAAAGGAGTTCTCAGTTTTGTCTCTATGGTTTGTTTCCTCTTCAAGTAGCCCTAGGCACAGACTGTGGAAAAGCACATTCATTGAGAGGGGTTGCCAAGCTTCTAAGAAATAACGAGTTTCCGAAATACCAGCAAATATTTTTTCACCCAAATTTGATGATTCTTGGTGGTATGATCAGTACACAAATCCCACTTGGCTCACGAAATTTTGTTCTTCTAGTTTGAAACTGTCGTCTACAGTAGCAGTTTTTATATTTAGGTTTCCCTCTATTCTCTCCCATATAGATAGATGAATTTGGAACTCTAAATCCAACATGGTTTGTAGTAGCTCTTTGAAACTTGACAGAATAAAGGAGTTCTCAGTTTTGTCTCTATGGTTTGTTTCCTCTTCAAGTAGCCCTAGGCACAGACTGTGGAAAAGCACTTTCATTGAGAGGTGTTGCCAAGCTTCTACGAAATTACGAGTTTCCGAAATACCAGCATATATTTTTTCACCCAATCTTGATGATACTTGTTGCTAATGATCAGTACACAAATCCCACTTGGCTAACCAAATTTTGTTCTTCTAAGTTGAAGCGTTCGTCTACAGTAGCAGTTTTTATATTTAGGTTTCCCTCTGTTCTCTCCTATATAGAAAGATGAATTTGGAACTCTAAATCCAACATGGTTTGTAGTAGCTCTTTGAAACTTGACAAAATAATGGAGTTCTCAGATTTGTCTCTATGGTTTGTTTCCTCTTCACATAGCCCTAGCCACAGACTGTGGAAAATCATTTTCATTGAGAGGGGTTGCCAAGCTTCTAATAAATAACGAGTTTCCGAAATACCAGCAATATTTTTTCACCCAATCTTGATGATACTTGGTGGTAATGATCAGTACACAAATTCCACTGGCTCACCAAATTTGGTTCTTCTAGGTTGAAGCGTTCGTCTACAGTAGCAGTTTTTATATTTAGGTTTCCCTGGATTCTCTGATATATAGATAGATGAATTTGGAACTCTAAATCCAACATGGTTTGTAGTACATCTTTGAAACTTGATAAAATAAAGGAGTTCTCAGTTTTGTCTCTATGGTTTGTTTCCTCTTCAAGTAGCCCTAGGCACAGACTGTGGAAAGCACTTTCATTGAGATGGGTTGCCAAGCTTCTAAGAAATAACGAGTTTCCGAAATACCAGCAAATATTTTTTCACCAATCTTGATGATTTGGTGGTAATGATCAGTACACAAATCCCTCTTGGCTCACCAAATTTTGTTCTTCTAGGTTGAAGCGTTCGTCTACAGTAGCAGTTTTTATATTTAAGTTTTCCTCGGTTCTCTCCTATATAGATAGATGAATTTGGAACTCTAAATCCAACATGGTTTGTAGTAGCTCTTTGAAACTTGACAAAATAAAGGAGTTCACAGTTTTGTCTCTATGGTTTGTTTCCTCTTCATGTAGCCCTAGGCCCAGACTGTGGAAAAGCACTTTCATTGAGAGGGGTTGCCAAGCTTCTAAGAAATAACGAGTTTCCGAAATACCAGCAAATATTTTTTCACACAATCTTGTTGATACTAGGTGGTAATGATCAGTACACAAATCCCACTTGGCTCACCAAATTTTGGTCTTCTAGGTTGAAGCGTTCGTCTACAGTAGCAGTTTTTATACTTAGGTTTCCCTCTGTTCTCTCCTATATTGATAGATGATTTTGGAACTCTAAATCCAACATGCTTTGTAGTAGCTCCTTGAAACTTGACAAAATAAAGGAGTTCTCAGTTTTGTCTCTATGGTTTGTTTCCTCTTCAAGTAGCCCTAGGCACAGACTGTGGGAAAGCACTTTCATTGAGAGGGGTTGCCAAGCTTCAAAGAAATTACGAGTTTCCAAAATACCATCAAATAGTTTTTAAACCAATCTTGATGATACTTGGTGGTAGTGATCAGTACACAAATCCCACTTGGCTCACCAAATTTTGTTCTTCTAGGTTGAAGCGTTCGTCTACAGTAGCAGTTTTTATATTTAGGTTCATCTGTTCTCTCCTATATAGATAGATGAATTTGGAACTCTAAATCCAACATGGTTTGTAGTAGCTCTTTGAAACTTGACAAAATAAAGGAGTTCTCAGATTTGCCTCTATGGTTTGTTTCCTCTTCAAGTAGCCCTAGGCCCAGACTGTGGAAAAGCACTTTCATTGAGAGGGGTTGCCAAGCTTCTAAGAAATAACGAGTTTCCGAAATACCAGCAAATATTTTTTCACCCAATCTTGATGATACTTGGTGGTAAAGATCAGTACACAAATCCCTTTTGGCTCACCAAATTTTGTTCTTCTAGGTTTAAGCGTTCGTCTACAGTAGCAGTTTATATATTTAGGTTTCACTCTGTTTTCTCATATATAGATAGATGAATTTGGAACTCTAAATCCAACATGGTTTGTAGTAGCTCTTTGAAACTTGACAAAATAAAGGAGTTCTCAGTTTTGTCTCTATGGTTTGTTTCCCCTTAAAGTAGCCCTAGGCACAGACTGTGGAAAGCACTCTCATTGAGATGGGTTGCCAAGCTTCTAAAAAATAACGAGTTTCCGAAATACCAGCAAATATTTTTTCACACAATCTTGTTGATACTTGGTGGTAATGATCAGTACACAAATCCCACTTGGCTCACCAAATTTTGGTCTTCTAGGTTGAAGCGTTCGTCTACAGTAGCAGTTTTTATACTTAGGTTTCCCTCTGTTCTCTCCTATATTGATAGATGATTTTGGAACTCTAAATCCAACATGCTTTGTAGTAGCTCCTTGAAACTTGACAAAATAAAGGAGTTCTCAGTTTTGTCTCTCTGGTTTGTTTCCTCTTCAAGTAGCCCTAGGCACAGACTGTGGAAAAGCACTTTCATTGAGAGGGGTTGCCAAGCTTCAAAGAAATTACGAGTTTCCAAAATACCATCAAATATTTTTTAAACCAATCTTGATGATACTTGGTGGTAGTGATCAGTACACAAATTCCACTTGGCTCACCATATTTTGTTCTTCTAGGTTGAAGCGTTCGTCTACAGTAGCAGTTTTTATATTTAGGTTCATCTGTTCTCTCCTATATAAATAGATGAATTTGGAACTCTAAATCCAACATGGTTTGTAGTAGCTCTTTGAAACTTGACAAAATAAAGGAGTTCTCAGTTTTGTCTCTATGGTTTGTTTCCTCCTCAAGTAGCCCTAGGCACAGACTGTGGAAAAGCACTTTCATTGAGAGGGGTTGCCAAGCTTCTAAGAAATAACGAGTTTCCGAAATACCAGCAAATATTTTTTTCACCCAAATTTGATGATTCTTGGTGGTAACGATCAGTACACAAATCCCACTTGGCTCACGAAATTTTGTACTTCTAGTTTGAAGCTATCGTCTACAGTAGCAGTTTTTATATTTAGGTTTCCCTCTGTTCTCTCCTATATAGATAGATGAATTTGGAACTCGAAATCCAACATGGTATGTAGTAGCTCTTTGAAACTTGACAAAATAAAGGAGTTCTCAGTTTTGTCTCTATGGTTTGTTTCCTCTTAATGTAGCCCTAGGCACAGACTGTGGAAAGCACTTGCATTGAGATGGGTTGCCAAGCTTCTAAGAAATAACGAGTTTCCGAAATACCAGCAAATATTTTTTCACCCAATCTAGTTGATACTTGGTGGTAATGATCAGTACACAAATCCCACTTTGCTCACCAAATTTTGTTCTTCTATTTTGAAGCGTTCGTCTACCGTAGCAGTTTTTATATTTAGGTTTCCCTCTGTTCTCTCCTATATAGATAGATGAATTTGGAACTCTAAATCCAACATGGATTGTAGTAGCTCTTTGAAACTTGACAAAATAAAGGAGTTCTCAGTTTTTTCTATATGGTTTGTTTCCTCTTCAAGTAGCCCTAGGCACAGACTGTGGAAAAGCACTTTCATTGAGAGGGGTTTCCAAGCTTCTAAGAAATAACGAGTTTCCGAAATACCAGCAAATATTTTTTCACCCAAATTTGATGATTCTTGGTGGTAACGATCAGTACACAAATCCCACTTGGCTCACGAAATTTTGTACTTCTAGTTTGAAGCTTTCGTCTACAGTAGCAGTTTTTATATTTAGGTTTCCCTCTGTTCTCTCCTGTATAGATAGATGAATTTGGAACTCTAAATCCAACATGGTTTGTAGTAGCTCTTTGAAACTTGACAAAATGAAGGAGTTCTCAGTTTTGTCTCTATGGTTTGTTTCCTCTTAAAGTAGCCCTAGGCACAGACTGTGGAAAGAACTTTCATTGAGATGGGTTGCCAAGCTTCTAAGAAATAACGAGTTTCCGAAATACCAGCAAATATTTTTTCACCCAATCTTGATAATACTTGGTGATAATGATCAGCACACAAATCCCACTTGGCTCACCAAATTTTGTTCTTCTAGGTTGAAGCTTTCGTCTACAGTAGCAGTTTTTATATATAGGTTTCACTCTGTTCTCTCCTATATAGATAGATGAATTTGGAACTCTAAATCCAACATGGTTTGTAGTAGCTCTTTGAAACTTGACAAAATAAAGGAGTTCTCAGTTTTGTCTCTATGGTTTGTTTCCTCTTCAAGTAGCCCTAGGCACAGACTGTGGAAAAGCACATTCATTGAGAGGGGTTGCCAAGCTTCTAAGAAATAACGAGTTTCCGAAATACCAGCAAATATTTTTTCACCCAAATTTGATGATTCTTGGTGGTATGATCAGTACACAAATCCCACTTGGCTCACGAAATTTTGTTCTTCTAGTTTGAAACTGTCGTCTACAGTAGCAGTTTTTATATTTAGGTTTCCCTCTATTCTCTCCCATATAGATAGATGAATTTGGAACTCTAAATCCAACATGGTTTGTAGTAGCTCTTTGAAACTTGACAGAATAAAGGAGTTCTCAGTTTTGTCTCTATGGTTTGTTTCCTCTTCAAGTAGCCCTAGGCACAGACTGTGGAAAAGCACTTTCATTGAGAGGTGTTGCCAAGCTTCTACGAAATTACGAGTTTCCGAAATACCAGCATATATTTTTTCACCCAATCTTGATGATACTTGTTGCTAATGATCAGTACACAAATCCCACTTGGCTAACCAAATTTTGTTCTTCTAAGTTGAAGCGTTCGTCTACAGTAGCAGTTTTTATATTTAGGTTTCCCTCTGTTCTCTCCTATATAGAAAGATGAATTTGGAACTCTAAATCCAACATGGTTTGTAGTAGCTCTTTGAAACTTGACAAAATAATGGAGTTCTCAGATTTGTCTCTATGGTTTGTTTCCTCTTCACATAGCCCTAGCCACAGACTGTGGAAAATCATTTTCATTGAGAGGGGTTGCCAAGCTTCTAATAAATAACGAGTTTCCGAAATACCAGCAAATATTTTTTCACCCAATCTTGATGATACTTGGTGGTAATGATCAGTACACAAATTCCACTGGCTCACCAAATTTGGTTCTTCTAGGTTGAAGCGTTCGTCTACAGTAGCAGTTTTTATATTTAGGTTTCCCTGGATTCTCTGATATATAGATAGATGAATTTGGAACTCTAAATCCAACATGGTTTGTAGTACATCTTTGAAACTTGATAAAATAAAGGAGTTCTCAGTTTTGTCTCTATGGTTTGTTTCCTCTTCAAGTAGCCCTAGGCACAGACTGTGGAAAGCACTTTCATTGAGATGGGTTGCCAAGCTTCTAAGAAATAACGAGTTTCCGAAATACCAGCAAATATTTTTTCACCCAATCTTGATGATATTTGGTGGTAATGATCAGTACACAAATCCCTCTTGGCTCACCAAATTTTGTTCTTCTAGGTTGAAGCGTTCGTCTACAGTAGCAGTTTTTATATTTAAGTTTTCCTCGGTTCTCTCCTATATAGATAGATGAATTTGGAACTCTAAATCCAACATGGTTTGTAGTAGCTCTTTGAAACTTGACAAAATAAAGGAGTTCACAGTTTTGTCTCTATGGTTTGTTTCCTCTTCATGTAGCCCTAGGCATAGACTGTGGAAAAGCACTTTCATTGAGAGGGGTTGCCAAGCTTCTAAGAAATTACGAGTTTCCGAAATACCAGCAAATATTTTTTCACCCAATCTTGATGATACTTGGAGATAATGATCAGTACACAAATCACACTTGGCTCACCAAATTTTGTTCTTCTAGGTTGAAGCGTTCGTCTACAGTAGCAGTTTTTATATTTAGGTTTCCCTCTGTTCTCTCCTATATAGAAAGATGAATTTGAACTCTAAATCCAACTTGGTTTGTAGTAGCTCTTTGAAACTTGACAAAATAAAGGAGTTCTCAGTTTTGTCTCTATGGTTTGTTTCCTCTTCAAGTAGCCCTAGGACAGACTGTGGAAAGCATTTTCATTGAGAGGGGTTGCCAAGCTTATATGAAATAACGAGTTTCCGAAATACCACCAAATATTTTTTCACCCAATCTTGATAATACTTTGTGGTAATGATCAGTACACAAATCCCACTTGGCTCACCAAATTTTGTTCTCCTAGGTTGAAGCTTTCGTCTACAGTAGCAGTTTTTATATTTAGGTTTCCCTCTGTTCTCTCCTATATAGATAGATGAATTTGGAACTCTAAATCCAACATGGTTTGTAGTAGCTCTTTGAAACTTGACAAAATTAAGGAGTTCTCAGTTTTGTCTCTATGGTTTGTTTCCTCTTAAAGTAGACCTAGGCACAGACTGTGGAAATCACTTTCATTGAGATGGGTTGCCAAATTTCTAAGAAATAACGAGTTTCCGAAATACCAGCAAATATTTTTTCACACAATCTTGTTGATACTTGGTGGTAATGATCAGTACACAAATCCCACTTGGCTCACCATATTTTGTTCTTCTAGGTTGAAGCGTTCGTCTACAGTAGCAGTTTTTATATTTAGGTTTCCCTCTGTTCTCTACTATATACATAGATGAATTTGGAACGCTAAATCCAACATGCTTTGTAGTAGCTCCTTGAAACTTGACATAATAAAGGAGTTCTCAGTTTTGTCTCTATGGTTTGGTTCCTCTTCAAGTAGCCCTAGGCACAGACTGTGGAAAAGCACTTTCACTGAGAGGGTTTGCCAAGCTTCTAAGAAATTACGAGTTTCCGAAATACCAGCAAATATTCTTTCACCCAATCTTGATGATACTTGGTGGTAATGATCAGTACCCAAATCCCACTTGGCTCACCAAATTTTGTTCTTCTAGGATCAAGCATTCGTCTACAGTAGCAGTTTTTATATTTCGTTCTCCTCTGTTCTCTCCTATATAGATAGATGAATTTGGAACTCTAAATCCAGCATGGTTTGTAGTAGCTCTTTGAAACTTGACAAAATAAAGAAATTCCCTGTTTTGTCTCTATGGTTTGTTTCCTCTTCAAGTAGCCCTAGGCACAGACTGTGGAAAAGCACTTTCATTGAGAGGGGTTGCCAAGCTTCTAAGAAATAACGAGTTTCCGATATACCAGCAAATATTTTTTAACCCAAATTTCATGATACTTGGTGGTAATGATCAGTACACAATTCCCACTTGGCTTACCAAATTTTGTTTTCTAAGTTGAAGCGTTCGTCTACAGTAGCAGTTTTTATATTTAGGTTTCCCTCCGTTCTCTCCTATATAGATAGATGAATTTGGAACTCTAAATCCAACATGGTTTGTAGTAGCTCTTTGAAACTTGACAAAATAAAGGAGTTCTCAGATTTTTCTCTATGGTTTGTTTCCTCTTCACATAGCCCTAGGCACAGACTGTGGAAAAGCATTTTCATTGAGAGGGGTTGCCAAGCTTCTAAGAAATAACGAGTTTCCGAAATACTATCAAATATTTTTTCACCCAATCTTGATGATACTTGGTGGTAATGATCAGTACACAAATCCCACTTGGCTCACCAAATTTTGTTCTTCTAGGTTGAAGCGTTCGTCTACAGTAGCAGTTTTTATATTTAGGTTTCCCTCTGTTCTCTACTATATACATAGATGAATTTGGAACTCTAAATCCAACATGGTTTGTAGTACCTCTTTGAAACTTGACAAAATAAAGGAGTTCTCAGTTTTGTCTCTATGGTTTGTTTCCTCTTAAAGTAGCCCTAGGCACAGACTGCGGAAAGCACTTTCATTGAGATTGGTTGCCAAGCTTCTAAGAAAAAACGAGTTTCCGAAATACCAGCAAATATTTTTTCACCCAATCTTGATAATACTTGGTGGTAATGATCAGTACAGAAATCCCACTTGGCTCACCAAATTTTGTTCTTCTAGGTTGAAGCTTTCGTCTACAGTAGCAGTTTTTATATTTAGGTTTCCCTCTGTTCTCTCCTATATAGATAGATGAATTTGGAACTCTAAATCCAACATGGTTTGTAGTAGCTCTTTGAAACTTGACATAATAAAGGAGTTCTCAGTTTTGTCTCTATGGTTTGTTTCCTCTTAAAGTAGACCTAGGCACAGACTGTGGAAATCACTTTCATTGAGATGGGTTGCCAAACTTCTAAGAAATAACGAGTTTCCGAAATACCAGCAAATATTTTTTCACACAGTCTTGTTGATACTTGGTGGCAATGATCAGTACACAAATCCCACTTGGCTCACCATATTTTGTTCTTCTAGGTTGAAGCGTTCGTCTACAGTAGCAGTTTTTATATTTAGGTTTCTCTCCGTTCTCTTCTATATAGATAGATGAATTTGGAACTCTAAATCCAACATGGTTTGTAGTAGCTCTTGGAAACTTGACATAATAAAGGAGTTCTCAGTTTTGTCTCTATGGTTTGTTTCCTCTTCAAGTAGCCCTAGGCACAGACTGTGGAAAATCATTTTCATTGAGAGGGGTTGCCAAGCTTCTAAGAAATAACGAGTTTCCGAAATACCAGCAAATATTTTTTCACCCAATCTTGATGATACTTGGTGGTAATGATCAGTACACAAATCCCACGTGGCCTACCAAATTTTGTTCTTCTAGGTTGAAGCGTTCGTCTACAGTAGCAGTTTTTATATTTAGGTTTCCCTCTGTTCTCTCCTATATAGATAGATGAATTTGGAACTCTAAATCCAACATGCTTTGTAGTAGCTCCTTGAAACTTGACAAAATAAAGGAGTTCTCAGTTTTGTCTCTATGGTTTGGTTCCTCTTCAAGTAGCCCTAGGCACACACTGTGGAAAAGCACTTTCACTGAGAGGGTTTGCCAAGCTTCTAAGAAATTACGAGTTTCCGAAATACCAGCAAATATTTTTTCACCCAATCTTTTTGATACTTGGTGGTAATTATCATTACTCAAATCCCACTTGGCTCACCAAATTTTGTTCTTCTAGGATGAAGCATTCGTCTACAGTAGCAGTTTTTATATTTCGTTCCCCTCTGTTATCTCCTATATAGATAGATGAATTTGGAACTCTAAATCCAGCATGGTTTGTAGTAGCTCTTTGAAACTTGACAAAATAAAGAAATTCCATGTTTTGTCTCTATGGTTTGTTTCCTCTTCAAGTAGCCCTAGGCACAGAATGTGGAAAAGCACTTTCATTGAGAGGGGTTGCCAAACTTCTAAGAAATAACGAGTTTCCGAAATACCAGCAAATATTTCTTCACCCAAATTTGATGATACTTGGTGGTAATGATCAGTACACAATTCCCACTTGGCTTACCAAACTTTGTTCTTCTAAGTTGAAGCGTTCGTCTACAGTAGCAGTTTTTATATTTAGGTTTCCCTCTGTTCTCTCCTATATAGATAGATGAATTTGGAACTCTAAATCCAACATGGTTTGTAGTAGCTCTTTGAAACTTGACAAAATAAAGGAGTTCTCAGATTTGTCTCTATGGTTTGTTTCCTCTTCACATAGCACTAGGCACAGACTGTGGAAAAGCATTTTCATTGAGAGGGGTTGCCAAGCTTCAAAGAAATAACGAGTTTCCGAAATACCATCAAATATTTTTTCACCCAATCTTGATGATACTTGGTGGTAATGATCAGTACACAAATCCCACTTGGCTCACCAAATTTTGTTCTTCTAGGTTGAAGCTTTCGTCTACACTAGCAGTTTTTATATTTAGGTTTCCCTCTGTTCTCTCCTATATAGATAGATGAATTTGGAACTCTAAATCCAACATGGATTGTAGTAGCTCTTTGAAACTTGACAAAATAAAGGAGTTCTCAATTTTGTCTCTATGGTTTGTTTCCTCTTCAAGTAGCCCTAGGCACAGACTGTGGAAAAGCACTTTCATTGAGAGGGGTTGCCAAGCTTCTAAGAAATAACGAGTTTCCGAAATACCAGCAAATATTTTTTCAACCAAATTTGATGATTCTTTTTGGTAATGATCAGTACACAAATCCCACTTGGCTCACCAAATTTTGTTCTTCTAGGTTGAAGCGTTTGTCTACAGTAGCAGTTTTTATATTTAGGTTTCCCTCTGTTCTCTCATATATAGATAGATGAATTTGGAACTCTAAATCCAACATGGTTTGTAGTAGCTCTTCGAAACTTGACAAAAAAAGGAGTTCTCAGATTTGTCTCTATGGCTTGTTTCCTCTTCAAGTACCCCTAGGAACAGACTGTGGAAATGCACTTTCATTGAGATGGGTTGCCAAGCTTCTAAGAAATATCGAGTTTCCGAAATACCAGCAAATATTTTTTCACCCAAACTTGATGATACTTGGTGGTAATGATCAGTACAAAAATCCCACTGGGCTCAACAAATTTTGTTCTTCTAGGATGAAGCATTCGTCAACAGTAGCAGTTTTTATATTTAGGTGTCCCTCTGTTCTCTCCTATATAGATAGATGAATTTGGAACTCTAAATCCAGCATGGTTTGTAGTAGCTCTCTGAAACTTGACAAAATAAGGGAGTTCTCAGTTTTGTCTCTATGGTTTGTTTCCTCTTCAAGTAGCCCTAGGCACAGACTGTGGAAGAGCACTTTCATTGAGAGGGGTTGCCAAGCTTCTAAGAAATTACGAGTGTCCGAAATACCAGCAAATATTTTTTCACCCAATCTTGATGGTACTTGGTGGTAATGATCAGTACACAAATCCCACTTGGCTCACCAAATTTTGTTTTTCTAGGATGAAGTGTTCGTCTACAGTAGCATTTTTTATATTTAGGTTTCCCTCTGTTCTCTCTTATATAGATTGATAAATTTGAAACTCTAAATCCAACATGGTTTGTAGTAGCTCTTTGAAACTTGACAAAATAAAGGAGTTCTCAGTTTTGTCTCTATGGTTTGTTTACTCTTCAAGTAGCCCTAGTCACAGACGGTGGAAAGCACTTTCATTGAGATGGGTTGCCAAGCTTATAAGAAATAACAAGTTTCCGAAATACCAGCAAATATTTTTTAACCCAATCTTGATGATACTTGGTGGTAATGATCAGTACACAAATCCCACTTGGCTCACCAAATTTTCTTCTTCTAGGTTGAAACGTTCTTCTACAGTAGCAGTTTTTAAATTTAGGTTTCCCTCTGTTCTCTCCCATATAGATAGATGAATTTGGAACTCTAAATCCAACATGGTTTGTAGTAGCTCTTTGAAACTTGACAAAATCAAAGAGTTCTCAGTTTGGTCTCTCTGGTTTGTTTCCTCTTCAAGTAGCCCTAGGAACAGACTGTGGAAAAAAACATTCATTGAGATGGGTTGCCAAGCTTCTAAGAAATATCGAGTTTCCGAAATACCAGCAAATATTTTTCCACCCAAACTTGATGATACTTGGTGGTAATGATCAGCACAAAAATCCCACTTGGCTCACCAAATTTTGTTCTTCTAGGATGAAGCATTCGTGTACAGTAGCAGTTTTTATATTTAGGTTTCCCTCTGTTCTCTCCTATATACATAGATGAATTTGGAACTCTAAATCCAACATGGTTTGTAGTACCTCTTTGAAACTTGACAAAATAAAGGAGTTCTCAGTTTTGTCTCTATGGTTTGTTTCCTCTTAAAGTAGCCCTAGGCACAGACTGCGGAAAGCACTTTCATTGAGATTGGTTGCCAAGCTTCTAAGAAAAAACGAGTTTCCGAAATACCAGCAAATATTTTTTCACCCAATCTTGATAATACTTGGTGGTAATGATCAGTACAGAAATCCCACTTGGCTCACCAAATTTTGTTCTTCTAGGTTGAAGCTTTCGTCTACAGTAGCAGTTTTTATATTTAGGTTTCCCTCTGTTCTCTCCTATATAGATAGATGAATTTGGAACTCTAAATCCAACATGGTTTGTAGTAGCTCTTTGAAACTTGACATAATAAAGGAGTTCTCAGTTTTGTCTCTATGGTTTGTTTCCTCTTAAAGTAGACCTAGGCACAGACTGTGGAAATCACTTTCATTGAGATGGGTTGCCAAACTTCTAAGAAATAACGAGTTTCCGAAATACCAGCAAATATTTTTTCACACAGTCTTGTTGATACTTGGTGGCAATGATCAGTACACAAATCCCACTTGGCTCACCATATTTTGTTCTTCTAGGTTGAAGCGTTCGTCTACAGTAGCAGTTTTTATATTTAGGTTTCTCTCCGTTCTCTTCTATATAGATAGATGAATTTGGAACTCTAAATCCAACATGGTTTGTAGTAGCTCTTGGAAACTTGACATAATAAAGGAGTTCTCAGTTTTGTCTCTATGGTTTGTTTCCTCTTCAAGTAGCCCTAGGCACAGACTGTGGAAAATCATTTTCATTGAGAGGGGTTGCCAAGCTTCTAAGAAATAACGAGTTTCCGAAATACCAGCAAATATTTTTTCACCCAATCTTGATGATACTTGGTGGTAATGATCAGTACACAAATCCCACGTGGCCTACCAAATTTTGTTCTTCTAGGTTGAAGCGTTCGTCTACAGTAGCAGTTTTTATATTTAGGTTTCCCTCTGTTCTCTCCTATATAGATAGATGAATTTGGAACTCTAAATCCAACATGCTTTGT
Source organism: Callospermophilus lateralis (assembly GCF_048772815.1). Lineage (NCBI taxonomy): Eukaryota > Metazoa > Chordata > Mammalia > Rodentia > Sciuridae > Callospermophilus > Callospermophilus lateralis. The sequence goes on from NW_027513742.1 coordinate 83,101, forward strand.
AGTAGCTCCTTGAAACTTGACAAAATAAAGGAGTTCTCAGTTTTGTCTCTATGGTTTGGTTCCTCTTCAAGTAGCCCTAGGCACACACTGTGGAAAAGCACTTTCACTGAGAGGGTTTGCCAAGCTTCTAAGAAATTACGAGTTTCCGAAATACCAGCAAATATTTTTTCACCCAATCTTTTTGATACTTGGTGGTAATTATCATTACTCAAATCCCACTTGGCTCACCAAATTTTGTTCTTCTAGGATGAAGCATTCGTCTACAGTAGCAGTTTTTATATTTCGTTCCCCTCTGTTATCTCCTATATAGATAGATGAATTTGGAACTCTAAATCCAGCATGGTTTGTAGTAGCTCTTTGAAACTTGACAAAATAAAGAAATTCCATGTTTTGTCTCTATGGTTTGTTTCCTCTTCAAGTAGCCCTAGGCACAGAATGTGGAAAAGCACTTTCATTGAGAGGGGTTGCCAAACTTCTAAGAAATAACGAGTTTCCGAAATACCAGCAAATATTTCTTCACCCAAATTTGATGATACTTGGTGGTAATGATCAGTACACAATTCCCACTTGGCTTACCAAACTTTGTTCTTCTAAGTTGAAGCGTTCGTCTACAGTAGCAGTTTTTATATTTAGGTTTCCCTCTGTTCTCTCCTATATAGATAGATGAATTTGGAACTCTAAATCCAACATGGTTTGTAGTAGCTCTTTGAAACTTGACAAAATAAAGGAGTTCTCAGATTTGTCTCTATGGTTTGTTTCCTCTTCACATAGCACTAGGCACAGACTGTGGAAAAGCATTTTCATTGAGAGGGGTTGCCAAGCTTCAAAGAAATAACGAGTTTCCGAAATACCATCAAATATTTTTTCACCCAATCTTGATGATACTTGGTGGTAATGATCAGTACACAAATCCCACTTGGCTCACCAAATTTTGTTCTTCTAGGTTGAAGCTTTCGTCTACACTAGCAGTTTTTATATTTAGGTTTCCCTCTGTTCTCTCCTATATAGATAGATGAATTTGGAACTCTAAATCCAACATGGATTGTAGTAGCTCTTTGAAACTTGACAAAATAAAGGAGTTCTCAATTTTGTCTCTATGGTTTGTTTCCTCTTCAAGTAGCCCTAGGCACAGACTGTGGAAAAGCACTTTCATTGAGAGGGGTTGCCAAGCTTCTAAGAAATAACGAGTTTCCGAAATACCAGCAAATATTTTTTCAACCAAATTTGATGATTCTTTTTGGTAATGATCAGTACACAAATCCCACTTGGCTCACCAAATTTTGTTCTTCTAGGTTGAAGCGTTTGTCTACAGTAGCAGTTTTTATATTTAGGTTTCCCTCTGTTCTCTCATATATAGATAGATGAATTTGGAACTCTAAATCCAACATGGTTTGTAGTAGCTCTTCGAAACTTGACAAAAAAAGGAGTTCTCAGATTTGTCTCTATGGCTTGTTTCCTCTTCAAGTACCCCTAGGAACAGACTGTGGAAATGCACTTTCATTGAGATGGGTTGCCAAGCTTCTAAGAAATATCGAGTTTCCGAAATACCAGCAAATATTTTTTCACCCAAACTTGATGATACTTGGTGGTAATGATCAGTACAAAAATCCCACTGGGCTCAACAAATTTTGTTCTTCTAGGATGAAGCATTCGTCAACAGTAGCAGTTTTTATATTTAGGTGTCCCTCTGTTCTCTCCTATATAGATAGATGAATTTGGAACTCTAAATCCAGCATGGTTTGTAGTAGCTCTCTGAAACTTGACAAAATAAGGGAGTTCTCAGTTTTGTCTCTATGGTTTGTTTCCTCTTCAAGTAGCCCTAGGCACAGACTGTGGAAGAGCACTTTCATTGAGAGGGGTTGCCAAGCTTCTAAGAAATTACGAGTGTCCGAAATACCAGCAAATATTTTTTCACCCAATCTTGATGGTACTTGGTGGTAATGATCAGTACACAAATCCCACTTGGCTCACCAAATTTTGTTTTTCTAGGATGAAGTGTTCGTCTACAGTAGCATTTTTTATATTTAGGTTTCCCTCTGTTCTCTCTTATATAGATTGATAAATTTGAAACTCTAAATCCAACATGGTTTGTAGTAGCTCTTTGAAACTTGACAAAATAAAGGAGTTCTCAGTTTTGTCTCTATGGTTTGTTTACTCTTCAAGTAGCCCTAGTCACAGACGGTGGAAAGCACTTTCATTGAGATGGGTTGCCAAGCTTATAAGAAATAACAAGTTTCCGAAATACCAGCAAATATTTTTTAACCCAATCTTGATGATACTTGGTGGTAATGATCAGTACACAAATCCCACTTGGCTCACCAAATTTTCTTCTTCTAGGTTGAAACGTTCTTCTACAGTAGCAGTTTTTAAATTTAGGTTTCCCTCTGTTCTCTCCCATATAGATAGATGAATTTGGAACTCTAAATCCAACATGGTTTGTAGTAGCTCTTTGAAACTTGACAAAATCAAAGAGTTCTCAGTTTGGTCTCTCTGGTTTGTTTCCTCTTCAAGTAGCCCTAGGAACAGACTGTGGAAAAAAACATTCATTGAGATGGGTTGCCAAGCTTCTAAGAAATATCGAGTTTCCGAAATACCAGCAAATATTTTTCCACCCAAACTTGATGATACTTGGTGGTAATGATCAGCACAAAAATCCCACTTGGCTCACCAAATTTTGTTCTTCTAGGATGAAGCATTCGTGTACAGTAGCAGTTTTTATATTTAGGTTTCCCTCTGTTCTCTCCTATATAGATAGATGAATTTGGAACTCTAAATCCAACATGGTTTGTAGTAGCTCTTTGAAACTTGACAAAATGAAGGAGTTCTCAGTTTTGTCTCTATGGTTTGTTTCCTCTTAAAGTAGACCTAGGCACAGACTGTGGAAAGCACTTTCATTGAGACGGTTGCCAAGCTTCTAAGAAATAACGAGTTTCCGAAATACCAGCTAATATTTTTTCACCCAATCTTCATGATACTTGGTGGTAGTGATCAGTACACAAATCCCACTTGGCTCACCTCATTTTGTTCTTCTAGGTTGAAGCGTTCGTCTACAGTAGCAGTTTATATATTTAGGTTTCCCTCTGTTCTCTCCTATATAGATAGATGAATTTGGAACTCTAAATCCAACATGGATTGTAGTAGCTCTTTGAAACTTGACAAAATAAAGGAGTTCTCAGATTTGTCTCTATGGTTTGTTTCCTCTTCACATAGCCCTAGGCACAGACTGTGGAAAAGCATTTTCATTGAGAGGGGTTGCCAAGCTTCTAAGAAATAACGAGTTTCCGAAATACCATCAAATATTTTTTCACCCAAACTTGATGATACTTGGTGGTAATGATCAGTACAAAAATCCCACTTTGCTCAACAATTTTGTTCTTCTAGGATGAAGCATTCGTCAACAGTAGCAGTTTTTATATTTAGGTGTCCCTCTGTTCTCTCCTATATAGATAGATGAATTTGGAACTCTAAATCCAGCATGGTTTGTAGTAGCTCTCTGAAACTTGACAAAATAAAGGAGTTCTCAGTTTTGTCTCTATGGTTTGTTTCCTCTTCAAGTAGCCCTAGGCACAGACTGTGGAAGAGCACTTTCATTGAGAGGGGTTGCCAAGCTTCTAAGAAATTACGAGTGTCCGAAATAAGAGCAAATATTTTTTCACTCAATCTTGATGGTACTTGGTGGTAATGATCAGTACACAAATCCCACTTGGCTCACCAAATTTTGTTTTTCTAGGATGAAGTGTTCGTCTACAGTAGCATTTTTTATATTTAGGTTTCCCTCTGTTCTCTCTTATATAGATTGATAAATTTGAAACTCTAAATCCAACATGGATTGTAAGTAGCTCTTTGAAACTTGACAAAATAAAGGAGTTCTCAGTTTTGTCTCTATGGTTTGTTTCCTCTTCAAGTAGCCCTAGGCACAGACTGTGGAAAAGCACTTTCATTGAGATGGCTTGCCAAGCTTCTAAGAAATAACGAGTTTCCGAAATACCAGCAAATATTTTTTCACCCAATCTTGATGATACTTGGTGGTAATTATCAGTACAAAAATCCCACTTGGCTCACCAAATTTTGTTCTTCTAGTATGAAGCATTCGTCTTCAGTAGCAGTTTTTATATTTAGGTTTCCCTCTGTTCTCTCCTATATAGATAGATGAATTTGGAACTCTAAATACAACATGGTTTGTAGTAGCTCTTTGCAACTTGACAAAATAAAGGAGTTCTCAGATTTGTCTCTATGGTTTGTTTCCTCTTCAAGTAGCCCTAGGCACAGACTGTGGAAAAGCACTTTCATTGAGAGGGGTTGCCAAGCTTTTAAGAAATAACGAGTTTCCGAAATACCAGCAAATATTTTTTCACCCAAATTTGATGATTCTTGGTGGTAATGATCAGTACACAAATCCCACTTGGCTCACGAAATTTTGTTCTTCTAGTTTGAAACTTTCGTCTACAGTAGCAGTTTTTATATTTAGGTTTCACTCTGTTCTCTCGTATATAGATAGATGAATTTGGAACTCTAAATCCAACATGGTTTGTAGTAGCTCTTTGAAACTTGACAAAATAAAGGAGTTCTCAGATTTGCCTCTATGGTTTGTTTCCTCTTCAAGTAGCCCTAGGCCCAGATTGTGGAAAAGCACTTTCATTGAGAGGGGTTGCCAAGCTTCTAAGAAATAACGAGTTTCCGAAATACCAGCAAATATTTTTTCACCCAATCTTGATGATACTTGGTGGTAATGATCAGTACACAAATCCCTTTTGGCTCACCAAATTTTGTTCTTCTAGGTTGAAGCGTTCGTCTACAGTAGCAGTTTTTATATTTAGGTTTCTCTCTGTTCTCTCCTATATAGATAGATGAATTTGGAACTCTAAATCCAACATGGTTTGTAGTAGCTCTTTGAAACTTGACAAAATAAAGGAGTTCTCAGATTTGTCTCTATGGTTTGTTTCCTCTTCAAAAGCCCTAGGCACAGACTGTGGAAAAGCACTTTCATTGAGAGGGGTTGCCAAGCTTATAAGAAATAACGAGTTTCCGAAATACCAGCAAATATTTTTTCACCCAATCTTGATGATACTTGGTGGTAATGATCAGTACACAAATCCCACTTGGCTTACCAAATTTTGTTCTTCTAGGTTGAAGCGTTCGTCTACAGTAGCAGTTTTTATATTTAGGTTTCCCTCTGTTCTCTCCTATATTGATAGATGAATTTGGAACTCTAAATCCAACATGCTTTGTAGTAGCTCCTTGAAACTTGACAAAATAAAGGAGTTCTCAGTTTTGTCTCTATGGTTTGTTTCCTCTTCAAGTAGCCCTAGGCACAGACTGTGGAAAAGCACTTTCATTGAGAGGGGTTGCCAAGCTTCAAAGAAATTACGAGTTTCCAAAATACCATCAAATATTTTTTAACCCAATCTTGATGATACTTGGTGGTAATGATCAGTACACAAATTCCACTTGGCTCACCATATTTTGTTCTTCTAGGTTGAAGCGTTCGTCTACAGTAGCAGTTTTTATATTTAGGTTCATCTGTTCTCTCCTATATAAATAGATGAATTTGGAACTCTAAATCCAACATGGTTTGTAGTAGCTATTTGAAACTTGACAAAATAAAGGAGTTCTCAGTTTTGTCTCTATGGTTTGTTTCCTCCTCAAGTAGCCCTAGGCACAGACTGTGGAAAAGCACTTTCATTGAGAGGGGTTGACAAGCTTCTAAGAAATAACGAGTTTCCGAAATACCAGCAAATATTTTTTTCACCGAAATTTGATGATTCTTGGTGGTAACGATCAGTACACAAATCCCACTTGGCTCACGAAATTTTGTACTTCTAGTTTGAAGCTTTCGTCTACAGTAGCAATTTTTATATTTAGGTTTCCCTCTGTTCTCTCCTATATAGATAGATGAATTTGGAACTCGAAATCCAACATGGTATGTAGTAGCTCTTTGAAACTTGACAAAATAAAGGAGTTCTCAGTTTTGTCTCTATGGTTTGTTTCCTCTTAAAGTAGCCCTAGGCACAGACTGTGGAAAGCACTTGCATTGAGATGGGTTGCCAAGCTTCTAAGAAATAACGAGTTTCCGAAATACCAGCAAATATTTTTTCACCCAATCTAGTTGATACTTGGTGGTAATGATCAGTACACAAATCCCACTTTGCTCACCAAATTTTGTTCTTCTATTTTGAAGCGTTCGTCTACCGTAGCAGTTTTTATATTTAGGTTTCCCTCTGTTCTCTCCTATATAGATAGATGAATTTGGAACTCTAAATCCAACATGGATTGTAGTAGCTCTTTGAAACTTGACAAAATAAAGGAGTTATCAATTTTGTCTTTATGGTTTGTTTCCTCTTCAAGTAGCCCGAGGCACAGACTGTGGAAAAGCACTTTCATTGAGAGGGGTTTCCAAGCTTCTAAGAAATAACGAGTTTCCGAAATACCAGCAAATATTTTTTCACCCAAATTTGATGATTCTTGGTGGTAATGATCAGTACACAAATCCCACTTGGCTCACGAAATTTTGTACTTCTAGTTTGAAGCTTTCGTCTACAGTAGCAGTTTTTATATTTAGGTTTCCCTCTGTTCTCTCCTATATAGATAGATGAATTTGGAACTCTAAATCCAACATGGTTTGTAGTAGCTCTTTGAAACTTGACAAAATAAAGGAGTTCTCAGTTTTGTCTCTATGGTTTGTTTCCTCTTAAAGTAGCCCTAGGCACAGACTGTGGAAAGCACTTTCATTGAGATGGGTTGCCAAGCTTCTAAGAAACAACGAATTTCCGAAATACCAGCAAATATTTTTTCACACAATCTAGTTGATACTTAGTGGTAATGATCAGTACAAAAATCCCACTTGGCTCACCAAATTTTGTTCTTCTAGGTTGAAGCGTTCGTCTACAGTAGCAGTTTTTATATTTAGGTTTCCCGCTGTTCTCTCCTATATAGATAGATGAATTTGGAATTCTAAATCCAACATGGTTTGTAGTAGCTCTTTGATACTTGACAAAATAATGGAGTTCTCAGATTTGTCCCTATGGTTTGTTTCCTCTTCACATAGCCCTAGCCACAGACTGTGGAAAATCATTTTCATTGAGAGGGGTTGCCAAGCTTTTAAGAAATAACGAGTTTCCGAAATACCAGCAAATATTTTTTCACCCAATCCTGATGATACTTGCTGGTAATGATCAGTACACAAATTCCACTGGCTCACCAAATTTGGTTCTTCTAGGTTGAAGCGTTCGTCTACAGTAGCAGGTTTTATATTTAGGTTCCCTGGATTCTCTGATATATAGATAGATGAATTTGGAACTCTAAATCCAACATGGTTTGTAGTACATCTTTGAAACTTGACAAAATAAAGGAGTTCTTAGTTTTGTCTCTATGGTTTGTTTCCTCTTCAAGTAGCCCTAGGCACAGACTGTGGAAAGCACTTTCATTGAGAGGGGTTGCCAAGCTTCTACGAAATAACGAGTTTCCGAAATACCAGCAAATATTTTTTCACCCAATCTTGATAATACTTGGTGATAATGATCAGTACACAAATCCCACTTGGCTCACCAAATTTTGTTCTTCTAGGTTGAAGCTTTCGTCTACAGTAGCAGTTTTTATATTTAGGTCCCTCTGTTCTCTCCTATATAGATAGATGAATTTTAACTCTAAATCCAACATGGTTTGTAGTAGCTCTTTGAAACTTGACAAAATAAAGGAGTTCTCAGTTTTGTCTCTATGGTTTGTTTCCTATTCAAGTAGCCCTAGGCACAGACTGTGGAAAGCACTTTCATTGAGAGGGGTTGCCAAGCTTCTAAGAAATAACGAGTTTCCGAAATACCAGCAAATATTTTTTCACCCAATCTTGATGATACTTGGTGGTAATGATCAGTACACAAATCCCACTTGGCTCACCAAATTTTGTTCTTCTAGGTTGAAGCGTTCGTCTACAGTAGCAGTTTTTATATTTAGGTTTCCCTCTGTTCTCTCCCATATAGATAGATGAATTTGGAACTCTAAATCCAACATGGTTTGTAGTAGCTCTTTGAAACTTGACAAAATAAAGGAGTTCTCAGTTTTGTCTCTATGGTTTGTTTCCTCTTCAAGTAGCCCTAGGCACAGACTGTGGAAAAGCACTTTCATTGAGAGGGGTTTCCAAGCTTCTAAGAAATAACGAGTTTCCTTAATACCAGCAAATATTTTTTCACCCAAATTTGATGATTCTTGGTGGTAACGATCAGTACACAAATCCCACTTGGCTCACGAAATTTTGTTCTTCTAGTTTGAAGCGTTCGTCTACAGTAGCAGTTTTTATATTTAGGTTTCCCTCTGTTCTCTCCCACAAAGATAGATGAATTTGGAACTCTAAATCCAACATGGTTTGTAGTAGCTCTTTGAAACTTGGCAAAATAAAGGAGTTCTCAGTTTTGTCTCTATGGTTTGTTTCCTCTTAAAGTAGACCTAGGCACAGACTGTGGAAATCACTTTCATTGAGATGGGTTGCCAAGCTTCTAAGAAATAACGAGTTTCCGAAATACCAGCAAATATTTTTTCACCCAATCTTGATGATACTTGGTGGTAATGATCAGTACACAAATCCCACTTGGCTTACCAAATTTTTTTCTTCTAGGTTGAAGCGTTCGTCTACATTAGCAGTTTTTATATTTAAGTTTCCTCGGTTCTCTCCTATATAGATAGATGAATTTGGAACTCGAAATCCAACTTGGTTTGTAGTAGCTCTTTGAAACTTGACAAAATAAAGGAGTTCTCAGTTTTGTCTCTATGGTTTGTTTCCTCTTCAAGTAGCCCTATGCACAGACTGTGGAAAAGCACTTTAATTGAGAGGGGTTGCCAAGCTTCTAAGAAATAACGAGTTTCCGAAATACCAGCAAATATTTTTTCACACAATCTAGTTGATACTTGGTGGTAATGATCAGTACACAAATCCCACTTGGCTCACCAAATTTTGTTCTTCTGGGTTGAAGCGTTCGTCTACAGTAGCAGTTTTTATATTTAGGTTTCTCTCTGTTCTCTCCTATATAGATAGATGAATTTGGAACTCTAAATCCAACATGGTTTGTAGTAGCTCTTTGAAACTTGACAAAATAAAGGAGGTCTCAGATTTGTCTCTATGGTTTGTTTCCTCTTCAAGTAGCCCTAGGCACAGACTGTGGAAAATCATTTTCATTGAGAGGGGTTTCCAAGCTTCTAAGAAATAACGAGTTTCCGAAATACCAGCAAATATTTTTTCACCCAATCCTGATGATACTTGCTGGTAATGATCAGTACACAAATTCCACTGGCTCACCAAATTTGGTTCTTCTAGGTTGAAGCGTTCGTCTACAGTAGCAGTTTTTATATTTAGGTTTCCCTGGATTCTCTGATATATAGATAGATGAATTTGGAACTCTAAATCCAACATGGTTGGTAGTACATGTTTGAAACTTGACAAAATAAAGGAGTTCTTAGTTTTGTCTCTATGGTTTGTTTCCTCTTCAAGTAGCCCTAGGCACAGACTGTGGAAAGCATTTTCATTGAGAGGGGTTGCCAAGCTTCTACGAAATAACGAGTTTCCGAAATACCAGCAAATATTTTTTCACCCAATCTTGATAATACTTGGTGATAATGATCAGTACACAAATCCCACTTGGCTCACCAAATTTTGTTCTTCTAGGTTGAAGCTTTCGTCTACAGTAGCAGTTTTTATATTTAGGTTTCCCTCTGTTCTCTCCTATATAGATAGATGAATTTTAACTCTAAATCCAACATGGTTTGTAGTAGCTCTTTGAAACTTGACAAAATAAAGGAGTTCTCAGTTTTGTCTCTATGGTTTGTTTCCTCTTCAAGTAGCCCTAGGGACAGACTGTGGAAAGCACTTTCATTGAGAGGGGTTGCCAAGCTTCTAAGAAATAACGAGTTTCCGAAATACCAGCAAATATTTTTTCACCCAATCTTGATGATACTTGGTGGTAATGATCAGTACACAAATCCCACTTGGCTCACCAAATTTTGTTCTTCTAGCTTGAAGCGTTCGTCTACAGTAGCAGTTTTTATATTTAGGTTTCCCTCTGTTCTCTCCCATATAGATAGATGAATTTGGAACTCTAAATCCAACATGGTTTGTAGTAGCTCTTTGAAACTTGACAAAATAAAGGAGTTCTCAGTTTTGTCTCTATGGTTTGTTTCCTCTTCAAGTAGCCCTAGGCACAGACTGTGGAAAAGCACTTTCATTGAGAGGGGTTTCCAAGCTTCTAAGAAATAACGAGTTTCCGAAATACCAGCAAATATTTTTTCACCCAAATTTGATGATTCTTGGTGGTAACGATCAGTACACAAATCCCACTTGGCTCACGAAATTTTGTTCTTCTAGTTTGAAGCGTTCGTCTACAGTAGCAGTTTTTATATTTAGGTTTCCCTCTGTTCTCTCCCACAAAGATAGATGAATTTGGAACTCTAAATCCAACATGGTTTGTAGTAGCTCTTTGAAACTTGGCAAAATAAAGGAGTTCTCAGTTTTGTCTCTATGGTTTGTTTCCTCTTAAAGTAGACCTAGGCACAGATTGTGGAAATCACTTTCATTGAGATGGGTTGCCAAGCTTCTAAGAAATAACGAGTTTCCGAAATACCAGCAAATATTTTTTCACCCAAATTTGATGATTCTTGGTGGTAACGATCAGTACACAAATCCCACTTGGCTCACGAAATTTTGTACTTCTAGTTTGAAGCTTTCGTCTACAGTAGCAGTTTTTATATTTAGGTTTCCCTCTGTTCTCTCCTATATAGATAGATGAATTTGGAACTCTAAATACAACATGGTTTGTAGTAGCTCTTTGAAACTTGACAAAATAAAGGAGTTCTCAGTTTTGTCTCTATGGTTTGTTTCCTCTTAAAGTAGCCCTAGGCACAGACTGTGGAAATCACTTTCATTGAGATGGGTTGCCAAGCTTCTAAGAAATAATGAGTTTCAGAAATACCAGCAAATATTTTTTCACACAATCTAGTTGATACTTGGTGGTAATGATCAGGACACAAATCCCACTTGGCTCACCAAATTTTGTTCTTCTAGGTTGAAGCGTTCGTCTACAGTAGCAGTTTTTATATTTAGGTTTCTCTCTGTTCTCTCCTATATAGATAGATGAATTTGGAACTCTAAATCCAACATGGTTTGTAGTAGCTCTTTGAAACTTGACAAAATAAAGGAGTTCTCAGATTTGTCTCTATGGCTTGTTTCCTCTTCAAGTAGCCCTAGGCACAGACTGTGGAAAAGCCCTTTCATTGAGAGGGGTTGCCAAGCTTCTACGAAATAACGAGTTTCCGAAATACCAGCAAATATTTTTTCACCCAATCTTGATAATACTTGGTGGTAATGATCAGTACACAAATCCCACTTGGCTCACCAAATTTTGTTCTTCTAGGTGAAGCGTTCGTCTACAGTAGCAGTTTTTATATTTAAGTTTTCCTCGTTTCTCTCCTATATAGATAGATGAATTTTTAACTCTAAATCCAACATGGTTTGTAGTAGCTCTTTGAAACTTGACAAAATAAAGGAGTTCACAGTTTTGTCTCTATGGTTTGTTTCCTCTTCAAGTAGCCCTAGGCATAGACTGTGGAAAAGCACTTTCATTGAGAGGGGATGCCAAGCTTCTAAGAAATAACGAGTTTCCGAAATACCAGCAAATATTTTTTCACCCAATCTTGATGATACTTGGAGCTAATGATCAGTACACAAATCCCACTTGGCTCACCAAATTTTGTTCTTCTAGGTTGAAGCGTTCGTCTACAGTAGCAGTTTTTATATTTAGGTTTCCCTCTGTTCTCTCCTATATAGAAAGATGAATTTGGAACTCTAAATCCAACATGGTTTGTAGTAGCTCTTTGAAACTTGACAAAATAAAGGAGTTCTCAGTTTTGTCTCTATGGTTTGTTTCCTCTTCAAGTAGCCCTAGGCACAGACTGTGGAAAAGCACTTTCATTGAGAGGGGTTGCCAAGCTTCTAAGAAATTACGAGTTTCCGAAATACCAGCAAATATTTTTTCACACAATCTTGATGATACTTGGAGATAATGATCAGTACACAAATCCCACTTGGCTCACCAAATTTTGTTCTTCTATTTTGAAGCGTTCGTCTACCGTAGCAGTTTTTATATTTAGGTTTCCCTCTCTTCTCTCCTATATAGATAGATGAATTTGGTACTCTAAATCCAACATGGATTGTAGTAGCTCTTTGAAACTTGACAAAATAAAGGAGTTCTCAGTTTTGTCTCTATGGTTTGTTTCCTCTTCAAGTAGCCCTAGGCACAGACTGTGGAAAGCACTTTCATTGAGAGGGGATGCCAAGCTTCTAAGAAATAACGAGTTTCCAAAATACCAGCAAATATTTTTTCACCCTATCTTGATGATACTTGGTGGTCATGATCAGAACACAAATCCCACTTTTCTCACCAAATTTTGTTCTTCTAGGTTGAAGCGTTCGTCTACAGTAGCAGTTTTTATATTTAGGTTTCCCTCTGTTCTCTCCCATATAGATAGATGAATTTGGAACTCTAAATCCAACATGGTTTGTAGTAGCTCTTTGAAACTTGACAAAATAAAGGAGTTCTCAGTTTTGTCTCTATGGTTTGTTTCCTCTTCAAGTAGCCCTAGGCACAGACTGTGGAAAAGCACTTTCATTGAGAGGGGTTGCCAAGCTTCTAAGAAATTACGAGTTTCCGAAATACCAGCAAATATTTTTTCACCCAATCTTGATGATACTTGGAGATAATGATCAGTACACAAATCCCACTTGGCTCACCAAATTTTGTTCTTCTATTTTGAAGCGTTCGTCTACCGTAGCAGTTTTTATATTTAGGTTTCCCTCTGTTCTCTCCTATATAGAAAGATGAATTTGGAACTCTAAATCCAACATGGTTTGTAGTAGCTCTTTGAAACTTGACAAAATAAAGGAGTTCTCAGTTTTGTCTCTATGGTTTGTTTCCTCTTAAAGTAGACCTAGGCACAGACTGTGGAAATCACTTTCATTGAGGTGGGTTGCCAAGCTTCTAAGAAATAACGAGTTTCCGAAATACCAGGAAATATTTTTCACCCAATCTTGATTATACTTGGTAGTAATGATCAGCACACAAATCCCACTTGGCTCAACAAATTTTGTTCTTCTAGGTTGAAGCGTTCGTCTACAGTAGCAGTTTTTATTTTTAAGTTTTCCTCGTTTCTCTCCTATATAGATAGATGAATTTGGAACTCTAAATCCAACATGGTTTGTAGTAGCTCTTTGAAACTTGACAAAATAAAGGAGTTCACAGTTTTGTCTCTATGGTTTGTTTCCTCTTCAAGTAGCCCTAGGCATAGACTGTGGAAAAGCACTTTCATTGAGAGGGGTTGCCAAGCTTCTAAGAAATTACTAGTTTCCGAAATACCAGCAAATATTTTTTCACCCAATCTTGATGATACTTATAGCTAATGATCAGTACACAAATCCCACTTGGCTCACCAAATTTTGTTCTTCTAGGTTGAAGCGTTCGTCTACAGTAGCAGTTTTTATATTTAGGTTTCCCTCTGTTCTCTCCTATATAGAAAGATGAATTTGGAACTCTAAATCCAACATGGTTTGTAGTAGCTCTTTGAAACTTGACAAAATAAAGGAGTTCTCAGTTTTGTCTCTATGGTTTGTTTCTTCTTCAAGTAGCCCTAGGCACAGACTGTGGAAAAGCACTTTCATTGAGAGGGGTTGCCAAGCTTCTAAGAAATAACGAGTTTCGAAATAACAGCAAATATTTTTTCACCCAAATTTGATGATTCTTGGTGGTAATGATCAGTACACAAATCCCACTTGGCTCACGAAATTTTGTTCTTCTAGTTTGAAGCGTTCGTCTACAGTAGCAGTTTTTATATTTAGGTTTCCCTCTGTTCTCTCCCACAAAGATAGATGAATTTGGAACTCTAATTCCAACATGGTTTGTAGTAGCTCTATGAAACTTGGCAAAATAAAGGAGTTCTCAGTTTTGTCTCTATGGTTTGTTTCCTCTTCAAGTAGCCCTAGGCACAGACTGTGGAAAAGCACTTTCATTGAGAGGGGTTGCCAAGCTTCTAAGAAATTACGAGTTTCCGAAATACCAGCAAATATTTTTTCACCCAATCTTGATGATACTTGGAGCTAATGATCAGTACACAAATCCCACTTGGCTCACCAAATTTTGTTCTTCTAGGTTGAAGCGTTCGTCTACAGTAGCAGTTTTTATATTTAGGTTTCCCTCTGTTCTCTCCTATATAGAAAGATGAATTTGGAACTCTAAATCCAACATGGTTTGTAGTAGCTCTTTGAAACTTGACAAAATAAAGGAGTTCTCAGTTTTGTCTCTATGGTTTGTTTCCTCTTCAAGTAGCCCTAGGCACAGACTGTGGAAAAGCACTTTCATTGAGAGGGGTTGCCAAGCTTCTAAGAAATTACGAGTTTCCGAAATACCAGCAAATATTTTTTCACACAATCTTGATGATACTTGGAGATAATGATCAGTACACAAATCCCACTTGGCTCACCAAATTTTGTTCTTCTATTTTGAAGCGTTCGTCTACCGTAGCAGTTTTTATATTTAGGTTTCCCTCTCTTCTCTCCTATATAGATAGATGAATTTGGTACTCTAAATCCAACATGGATTGTAGTAGCTCTTTGAAACTTGACAAAATAAAGGAGTTCTCAGTTTTGTCTCTATGGTTTGTTTCCTCTTCAAGTAGCCCTAGGCACAGACTGTGGAAAGCACTTTCATTGAGAGGGGATGCCAAGCTTCTAAGAAATAACGAGTTTCCAAAATACCAGCAAATATTTTTTCACCCTATCTTGATGATACTTGGTGGTCATGATCAGAACACAAATCCCACTTTTCTCACCAAATTTTGTTCTTCTAGGTTGAAGCGTTCGTCTACAGTAGCAGTTTTTATATTTAGGTTTCCCTCTGTTCTCTCCCATATAGATAGATGAATTTGGAACTCTAAATCCAACATGTTTGTAGTAGCTCTTTGAAAACTTGACAAAATAAAGGAGTTCTCAGTTTTGTCTCTATGGTTTGTTTCCTCTTCAAGTAGCCCTAGGCACAGACTGTGGAAAAGCACTTTCATTGAGAGGGGTTGCCAAGCTTCTAAGAAATTACGAGTTTCCGAAATACCAGCAAATATTTTTTCACCCAATCTTGATGATACTTGGAGATAATGATCAGTACACAAATCCCACTTGGCTCACCAAATTTTGTTCTTCTATTTTGAAGCGTTCGTCTACCGTAGCAGTTTTTATATTTAGGTTTCCCTCTGTTCTCTCCTATATAGAAAGATGAATTTGGAACTCTAAATCCAACATGGTTTGTAGTAGCTCTTTGAAACTTGACAAAATAAAGGAGTTCTCAGTTTTGTCTCTATGGTTTGTTTCCTCTTAAAGTAGACCTAGGCACAGACTGTGGAAATCACTTTCATTGAGGTGGGTTGCCAAGCTTCTAAGAAATAACGAGTTTCCGAAATACCAGGAAATATTTTTTCACCCAATCTTGATTATACTTGGTAGTAATGATCAGCACACAAATCCCACTTGGCTCAACAAATTTTGTTCTTCTAGGTTGAAGCGTTCGTCTACAGTAGCAGTTTTTATTTTTAAGTTTTCCTCGTTTCTCTCCTATATAGATAGATGAATTTGGAACTCTAAATCCAACATGGTTTGTAGTAGCTCTTTGAAACTTGACAAAATAAAGGAGTTCACAGTTTTGTCTCTATGGTTTGTTTCCTCTTCAAGTAGCCCTAGGCATAGACTGTGGAAAAGCACTTTCATTGAGAGGGGTTGCCAAGCTTCTAAGAAATTACTAGTTTCCGAAATACCAGCAAATATTTTTTCACCCAATCTTGATGATACTTATAGCTAATGATCAGTACACAAATCCCACTTGGCTCACCAAATTTTGTTCTTCTAGGTTGAAGCGTTCGTCTACAGTAGCAGTTTTTATATTTAGGTTTCCCTCTGTTCTCTCCTATATAGAAAGATGAATTTGGAACTCTAAATCCAACATGGTTTGTAGTAGCTCTTTGAAACTTGACAAAATAAAGGAGTTCTCAGTTTTGTCTCTATGGTTTGTTTCTTCTTCAAGTAGCCCTAGGCACAGACTGTGGAAAAGCACTTTCATTGAGAGGGGTTGCCAAGCTTCTAAGAAATAACGAGTTTCGAAATAACAGCAAATATTTTTTCACCCAAATTTGATGATTCTTGGTGGTAATGATCAGTACACAAATCCCACTTGGCTCACGAAATTTTGTTCTTCTAGTTTGAAGCGTTCGTCTACAGTAGCAGTTTTTATATTTAGGTTTCCCTCTGTTCTCTCCCACAAAGATAGATGAATTTGGAACTCTAATTCCACATGGTTTGTAGTAGCTCTATGAAACTTGGCAAAATAAAGGAGTTCTCAGTTTTGTCTCTATGGTTTGTTTCCTCTTCAAGTAGCCCTAGGCACAGACTGTGGAAAAGCACTTTCATTGAGAGGGGTTGCCAAGCTTCTAAGAAATTACGAGTTTCCGAAATACCAGCAAATATTTTTTCACCCAATCTTGATGATACTTGGAGATAATGATCAGTACACAAATCCCACTTGGCTCACCAAATTTTGTTCTTCTAGGTTGAAGCGTTCGTCTACAGTAGCAGTTTTTATATTTAATTTTCCCTCTGTTCTCTCCTATATAGAAAGATGAATTTGGAACTCTAAATCCAACATGGTTTGTAGTAGCTCTTTGAAACTTGACAAAATAAAGGAGTTCTCAGTTTTGTCTCTATGGTTTGTTTTCTCTTCAAGTAGCCCTAGGCACAGACTGTGGAAAAGCACTTTCATTGAGAGGGGTTGCCAAGCTTCTAAGAAATAACGAGTTTCGAAATAACAGCAAATATTTTTTCACCCAAATTTGGTGATTCTTGGTGGTAATGATCAGTACACAAATCCCACTTGGCTCACGAAATTTTGTTCTTCTAGTTTGAAGCGTTCGTCTACAGTAGCAGTTTTTATATTTAGGTTTCCCTCTGTTCTCTCCCACATAGATAGATAAACTTGGAACTCTAAATCCAACATGGTTTGTAGTAGCTCTTTGAAACTTGGCAAAATAAAGGAGTTCTCAGTTTTGTCTCTATGGTTTGTTTCCTCTTAAAGTAGACCTAGGCACAGACTGTGGAAATCACTTTCATTGAGATGGGTTGCCAAGCTTCTAAGAAATAACGAGTTTCCGAAATACCAGCAAATATTATTTCACCCAATCTTGATGATACTTGGTAGTAATGATCAGTACACAAATCACACTTGGCTCACCAAATTTTGTTCTTCTAGGTTGAAGCGTTCGTCTACAGTAGCAGTTTTTATATTTAGGTTTCCCTCTGTTCTCTCCTATATAGATAGATGAATTTGGAAATCTAAATCCAACATGCTTTGTAGTAGCTCTTTGAAACTTGACAAAATAAAGGAGTTCACAGTTTTGTCTCTATGGTTTGTTTCCTCTTCAAGTAGCCCTAGGCATAGACTGTGGAAAAGCACTTTCATTGAGAGGGGATGCCAAGCTTCTAAGAAATAACGAGTTTCCGAAATACCAGCAAATATTTTTTCACCCAATCTTGATGATACTTGGAGCTAATGATCAGTACACAAATCCCACTTGGCTCACCAAATTTTGTTCTTCTAGTTGAAGCGTTCGTCTACAGTAGCAGTTTTTATATTTAGGTTTCCCTCTGTTCTCTCCCATATAGATAGATGAATTTGGAACTCTAAATCCAACATGGTTTGTAGTAGCTCTTTGAAACTTGACAAAATAAAGGAGTTCTCAGTTTTGTCTCTATGGTTTGTTTCCTCTTCAAGTAGCCCTAGGCACAGACTGTGGAAAAGCACTTTCATTGAGAGGGTTGCCAAGCTTCTAAGAAATTACGAGTTTCCGAAATACCAGCAAATATTTTTCACCCAATCTTGATGATACTTGGAGATAATGATCAGTACACAAATCCCACTTGGCTCACCAAATTTTGTTCTTCTATTTTGAAGCGTTCGTCTACCGTAGCAGTTTTTATATTAGGTTTCCCTCTGTTCTCTCCTATATAGAAAGATGAATTTGGAACTCTAAATCCAACATGGTTTGTAGTAGCTCTTTGAAACTTGACAAAATAAAGGAGTTCTCAGTTTTGTCTCTATGGTTTGTTTCCTCTTAAAGTAGACCTAGGCACAGACTGTGGAAATCACTTTCATTGAGATGGGTTGCCAAGCTTCTAAGAAATAACGAGTTTCCGAAATACCAGGAAATATTTTTTCACCCAATCTTGATTATACTTGGTAGTAATGATCAGCACACAAATCCCACTTGGCTCAACAAATTTTGTTCTTCTAGGTTGAAGCGTTCGTCTACAGTAGCAGTTTTTATTTTTAAGTTTTCCTCGTTTCTCTCCTATATAGATAGATGAATTTGGAACTCTAAATCCAACATGGTTTGTAGTAGCTCTTTGAAACTTGACAAAATAAAGGAGTTCACAGTTTTGTCTCTATGGTTTGTTTCCTCTTCAAGTAGCCCTAGGCATAGACTGTGGAAAAGCACTTTCATTGAGAGGGGTTGCCAAGCTTCTAAGAAATTACTAGTTTCCGAAATACCAGCAAATATTTTTTCACCCAATCTTGATGATACTTATAGCTAATGATCAGTACACAAATCCCACTTGGCTCACCAAATTTTGTTCTTCTAGGTTGAAGCGTTCGTCTACAGTAGCAGTTTTTATATTTAGGTTTCCCTCTGTTCTCTCCTATATAGAAAGATGAATTTGGAACTCTAAATCCAACATGGTTTGTAGTAGCTCTTTGAAACTTGACAAAATAAAGGAGTTCTCAGTTTTGTCTCTATGGTTTGTTTCTTCTTCAAGTAGCCCTAGGCACAGACTGTGGAAAAGCACTTTCATTGAGAGGGGTTGCCAAGCTTCTAAGAAATAACGAGTTTCGAAATAACAGCAAATATTTTTTCACCCAAATTTGATGATTCTTGGTGGTAATGATCAGTACACAAATCCCACTTGGCTCACGAAATTTTGTTCTTCTAGTTTGAAGCGTTCGTCTACAGTAGCAGTTTTTATATTTAGGTTTCCCTCTGTTCTCTCCCACAAAGATAGATGAATTTGGAACTCTAATTCCAACATGGTTTGTAGTAGCTCTATGAAACTTGGCAAAATAAAGGAGTTCTCAGTTTTGTCTCTATGGTTTGTTTCCTCTTCAAGTAGCCCTAGGCACAGACTGTGGAAAAGCACTTTCATTGAGAGGGGTTGCCAAGCTTCTAAGAAATTACGAGTTTCCGAAATACCAGCAAATATTTTTTCACCCAATCTTGATGATACTTGGAGATAATGATCAGTACACAAATCCCACTTGGCTCACCAAATTTTGTTCTTCTAGGTTGAAGCGTTCGTCTACAGTAGCAGTTTTTATATTTAATTTTCCCTCTGTTCTCTCCTGTATAGAAAGATGAATTTGGAACTCTAAATCCAACATGGTTTGTAGTAGCTCTTTGAAACTTGACAAAATAAAGGAGTTCTCAGTTTTGTCTCTATGGTTTGTTTTCTCTTCAAGTAGCCCTAGGCACAGACTGTGGAAAAGCACTTTCATTGAGAGGGGTTGCCAAGCTTCTAAGAAATAACGAGTTTCGAAATAACAGCAAATATTTTTTCACCCAAATTTGGTGATTCTTGGTGGTAATGATCAGTACACAAATCCCACTTGGCTCACGAAATTTTGTTCTTTCTTCTAGTTTGAAGCGTTCGTCTACAGTAGCAGTTTTTATATTTAGGTTTCCCTCTGTTCTCTCCCACATAGATAGATAAACTTGGAACTCTAAATCCAACATGGTTTGTAGTAGCTCTTTGAAACTTGGCAAAATAAAGGAGTTCTCAGTTTTGTCTCTATGGTTTGTTTCCTCTTAAAGTAGACCTAGGCACAGACTGTGGAAATCACTTTCATTGAGATGGGTTGCCAAGCTTCTAAGAAATAACGAGTTTCCGAAATACCAGCAAATATTATTTCACCCAATCTTGATGATACTTGGTAGTAATGATCAGTACACAAATCACACTTGGCTCACCAAATTTTGTTCTTCTAGGTTGAAGCGTTCGTCTACAGTAGCAGTTTTTATATTAGGTTTCCCTCTGTTCTCTCCTATATAGATAGATGAATTTGGAACTCTAAATCCAACATGGTTTGTAGTAGCTCTTTGAAACTTGACAAAATAAAGGAGTTCTCAGATTTTTCTCTATGGTTTCTTTCCTCTTCACTAACCCCTAGCCACAGACTGTGGAAATCATTTTCATTGAGAGGGGTTGCCAAACTTCTAAGAAATAACGAGTTTCCGAAATACCAGCAAATATTTTTTCACCCAATCATGATGATACTTGGTGGTAATGATCAGTACACAAATTCCACTTGGCTCACCAAATTTTGTTCTTCTAGGTTGAAGCGTTCGTCTACAGTAGCAGTTTTTATATTAGGTTTCCCTCGATTCTCTGATATATAGATAGATGAATTTGGAACTCTAAATCCAACAAGGTTTGTAGTACATCTTTGAAACTTGACAAAATAAAGAAGTTCTCAGTTTTGTCTCTATGGTTTGTTTCCTCTTCAAAGCCCTAGGACAGATTGTGGAAAAGCATTTTCATTGAGAGGGGTTGCCAAGCTTATATGAAATAACGAGTTTCCGAAATACCACCAAATATTTTTTCACCCAATCTTGATATACTTGGTGGTAATGATCAGTACACAAATCCCACTTGGCTCACCAAATTTTGTTCTTCTAGGTTGAAGCTTTCGTCTACAGTAGCAGTTTTTATATTTAGGTTTTCCCTCTGTTCTCTCCTATATAGATAGAGAATTTGGAACTCTAAATGCAACATGGTTTGTAGTAGCTCTTTGAAACTTGACAAACAAAGCAGTTCTCAGTTTTTGTCTCTATGGTTTGTTTCCTCTTAAAGTAGACCTAGGCACAGACGGTGGAAATCATTTTCATTTAGATGGGTTGCCAAATTTCTAAGAAATAACGAGTTTCCGAAATACCAGCAAATATTTTTTCACACAATCTTGTTGATACTTGGTGGTAATGATCAGTACACAAATCCCACTTGGCTCACCATATTTTGTTCTTCTAGGTTGAAGCATTCGTCTACAGTAGCAGTTTTTATATTTCGTTCCATTCTGTTCTCTCCTATATAGATAGATGAATTTGGAACTCTAAATCCAGCATGGTTTGTAGTAGCTCTTTGAAACTTGACAAAATAAAGAAATTCCCTGTTTTGTCTCTATGGTTTGTTTCCTCTTCAAGTAGCCCTTAGCACAGACTGTGGAAAAGCACTTTCATTGAGAGGGGTTGCGAAGCTTCTAAGAAATAACGAGTTTCGAAATACCAGCGAATATTTTTTCACTTAAATTTCATGATACTTGGTGGTAATATCAGTACACAATTCCCACTTGGCTCACCAAATTTTGTTTTCTAAGTTGAAGCGTTCGTCTACAGTAGCAGTTTTTATATTTAGGTTTCCCTCTGTTCTCTCCTATATAGAAAGATGAATTTGGAACTCTAAATCCAACATGGTTTTGTAGTAGCTCTTTGAAACTTGACAAAATAAAGGAGTTCTCAGATTTTTCTCTATGGTTTGTTTCCTCTTCACATAGCCCTAGGCACAGACTGTGGAAAAGCATTTTCATTGAGAGGGGTTGCCAAGCTTCTAAGAAATAACGAGTTTTCGAAATACTATCAAATATTTTTTCACCCAATCTTGATGTACTTGGTGGTAATGATCAGTACACAAATCCTACTTGGCTCACAAAATTTTCTTCTTCTAAGTTGAAGCGTTCGTCTACAGTAGCAGTTTTTATATTTAGGTTTCCCTCTGTTCTCTACTATATAGATAGATGAATTTGGAACTCTAAATCCTACATGGTTTGTAGTACCTGTTTGAAACTTGAACAAAATAAAGAAGTTCTCAGTTTTGTCTCTATGGTTTGTTTCCTCTTAAAGTAGCCCTAGGCACAGACTGTGGAAAGCACTTTCATTGAGATTGGTTGCCAAGCTTCTAAGAAATAACGAGTTTCCGAAATACCAGCAAATATTTTTTCACCCAATCTTGATAATACTAGGTGGTAATGATCAGTACACAAATCCCACTTGGCTCACCAAATTTTGTTCTTCTAGGTTGAAGCTTTCGTCTACAGTAGCAGTTTTTATATTTAGGTTTCCCTCTGTTCTCTCCTATATAGATAGATGAATTTGGAACTCTAAATCCAACATGGTTTGTAGTAGCTCTTTGAAACTTGACAAAATAAAGGAGTTCTCAGTTTTGTCTCTATGGTTTGTTTCCTCTTAAAGTAGACCTAGGCACAGACTGTGGAAATCACTTTCATTGAGATGGGTTGCCAAACTTCTAAGAAATAACGAGTTTTCGAAATACCAGCAAATATTTTTTCACACAATCTTGTTGATACTTGGTGGTAATGATCAGTACACAAATCCCACTTGGCTCACCATATTTTGTTCTTCTAGGTTGAAGCGTTCGTCTACAGTAGCAGTTTTTATATTTAGGTTTCTCTCCGTTCTCTTCTATATAGATAGATGAATTTGGAACTCTAAATCAACATGGTTTGTAGTAGCTCTTTGAAACTTGACAAATAAAGGAGTTCTCAGTTTTGTCTCTATGGTTTGTTTCCTCTTCAAGTAGCCCTAGGCACTGACTGTGGAAAAGCACTTTCATTGAGAGGGGTTGCCAAGCTTCTAAGAAATAACGAGTTTCCGAAAATACCAGCAAATATTTTTTCACCCAAACTTGATGATACTTGGTGGTAATGATCAGTACACAAATCCCACGTGGCTTTCCAAATTTTGTTCTTCTAGGTTGAAGCGTTCGTCTACAGTAGCAGTTTTTATATTTAGGTTTCCCTCTGTTCTCTCCTATATAGATAGATGAATTTGGAACTTTAAATCCAACATGCTTTGTAGTAGCTCCTTGAAACTTGACAAAATAAAGGAGTTCTCAGTTTTGTCTCTATGGTTTGGTTCCTCTTCAAGTAGCCATAGCACAGACTGTGGAAAAGCACTTTCACTGAGAGGGTTTGCCAAGCTTCTAAGAAATTACGAGTTTCCGAAATACCAGCAAATATTTTTTCACCCAATCTTGATGATACTTGGTGGTAATGATCAGTACCCAAATCCCACTTGGCTCACCAAATTTTGTTCTTCTAGGATCAAGCATTCGTCTACAGTAGCAGTTTTTATATTTCGTTCCCCTCTGTTCTCTCCTATATAGATAGATGAATTTGGAACTCTAAATCCAGCATGGTTTGTAGTAGCTCTTTGAAACTTGACAAAATAAAGAAATTCCCTGTTTTGTTTCTATGGTTTGTTCCTCTTCAAGTAGCCCTAGGCACAGAGTGTGGAAAAGCACTTTCATTGAGAGGGGTTGCCAAGCTTCTAAGAAATAACTAGTTTCCGAAATACCAGCAAATATTTTTTCAGCCAAATTTGATGATATTTGGTGGTAATGATCAGTACACAATTCCCACTTGGCTTACCAAATTTTGTTTTCTAAGTTGAAGCGTTCGTCTACAGTAGCAGTTTTTACATTTAGGTTTCCCTCTGTTCTCTCCTATATAGATAGATGAATTTGGAACTCTAAATCCAACATGGTTTGTAGTAGCTCTTTGAAACTTGACAAAATAATGGAGTTCTCAGATTTGTCTCTATGGTTTGTTTCCTCTTCACATAGCCCTAGCCACAGACTGTGGAAAATGATTTTCATTGAGAGGGGTTGCCAAGCTTCTAAGAAATAACGAGTTTCCGAAATACCAGCAAATATTTTTTCACCCAATCTTGATGATACTTGGTGGTAATGATCAGTACACAAATCCCACGTGGCTTACCAAATTTTGTTCTTCTAGGTTGAAGCGTTCGTCTACAGTAGCAGTTTTTATATTTAGGTTTCCCTCTGTTCTCTCCTATATAGATAGATGAATTTGGAACTCTAAATCCAACATGCTTTGTAGTAGCTCCTTGAAACTTGACAAAATAAAGGAGTTCTCAGTTTTGTCTCTATGGTTTGGTTCCTCTTCAAGTAGCCCTAGGCACACACTGTGGAAAAGCTCTTTCACTGAGAGGGTTTGCCAAGCTTCTAAGAAATTACGAGTTTCCGAAATACCAGCAAATATTTTTTCACCCAATCTTGATGATACTTGGTGGTAATTATCAGTACTCAAATCACACTTGGCTCACCAAATTTTGTTCTTCTAGGATGAAGCATTCGTCTACAGTAGCAGTTTTTATATTTGGTTCCCCTCTGTTATCTCCTATATAGATAGATGAATTTGGAACTCTAAATCCAGCATGGTTTGTAGTAGCTATTTGAAACTTGACAAAATAAAGAAATTCCCTGTTTTGTCTCTATGGTTTGTTTCCTCTTCAAGTAGCCCTAGGCACAGACTGTGGAAAAGCACTTTCATTGAGAGGGGTTGCCAAGCTTCTAAGAAATAACGAGTTTCCGAAATACCAGCAAATATTTTTTCACCCAAATTTGATGATACTTGGTGGTAATGATCAGTACACAATTCCCACTTGGCTTACCAAACTTTGTTCTTCTAAGTTGAAGCGTTCGTCTACAGTAGCAGTTTTTATATTTAGGTTTCCCTCTGTTCTCTCCTATATAGATAGATGAATTTGGAACTCTAAATCCAACATGGTTTGTAGTAGCTCTTTGAAACTTGACAAAATAAAGGAGTTCTCAGATTTGTCTCTATGGTTTGTTTCCTCTTCACATAGCCCTGGGCACAGACTGTGGAAAAGCATTTTCATTGAAAGGGGTTGCCAAGCTTCTAAGAAATAACGAGTTTCCGAAATACCATCAAATATTTTTTCACCCAATCTTGATGATACTTGGTGGTAATGATCAGTACACAAATCCCACTTGGCTCACCAAATTTTGTTCTTCTAGGTTGAAGCTTTCGTCTACAGTAGCAGTTTTTATATTTAGGTTTCCCTCTGTTCTCTACTATATAGATAGATGAATTTGGAACTCTAAATCCAGCATGGTTTGTAGTAGCTCTTTGAAACTTTACAAAATGAAGGAGTTCTCAGTTTTGTCTCTATGGTTTGTTTCCTCTTAAAGTAGACCTAGGCACAGACTGTGGAAAGCACTTTCATTGAGATTGGTTGCCAAGCTTCTAAGAAATAACGAGTTTCCGAAATACCAGCTAATATTTTTTCACCCAATCTTGATGATACTTGGTGGTAGTGATCAGTACACAAATCCCATTTGGCTCACCACATTTTGTTTTTCTAGGTTGAAGCGTTCGTCTACAGTAGCAGTTTATATATTTAGGTTTCCCTCTGTTCTCTCCTATACAGATAGATGAATTTGGAACTCTAAATCCAACATGGATTGTAGTAGCTCTTTGAAACTTGACAAAATAAAGGAGTTTCTCAATTTTGTCTCTATGGTTTGTTTCCTCTTAAAGTAGCCCTAGGCACAGACTGTGGGAAAAGCACTTTCATTGAGAGGGGTTGCCTAGCTTCTAAGAAATAACGAGTTTCCGAAATACCAGCAAATATTTTTTCAACCAAATTTGATGATTCTTTTTGGTAATGATCAGTACACAAATCCCACTTGGCTCACCAAATTTTGTTCTTCTAGGATCAAGCATTCGTCTACAGTAGCAGTTTTTATATTTCGTTCATCTCTGTTCTCTCCTATATAGATAGATGAATTTGGAATTCTAAATCCAGCATGGTTTGTAGTAGCTCTTTGAAACTTGACAAAATAAAGAAATTCCCTGTTTTGTCTCTGTGGTTTGTTTCCTCTTCAAGTAGCCCTAGGCACACACTGTGGAAAAGCACTTTCATTGAGAGGGGTTGCCAAGCTTCTACGAAATAACGAGTTTCCGAAATACCAGCAAATATTTTTTCACCCAATCTTGATAATACTTGGTGGTAATGATCAGTACACAAATCCCACTTGGCTCACCAAATTTTGTTCTTCTAGGATGAAGCTTTCGTCTACAGTAGCAGTTTTTATATTTCGTTCATCTCTGTTCTCTCCTATATAGATAGATGAATTTGGAATTCTAAATCCAGCATGGTTTGTAGTAGCTCTTTGAAACTTGACAAAATAAAGAAATTCCCTGTTTTGTCTCTGTGGTTTGTTTCCTCTTCAAGTAGCCCTAGGCACAGACTGTGGAAAAGCACTTTCATTGAGACTGGTTGCCAAGCTTCTAAGAAATAACGAGTTTCCGAAATACCAGGAAATATTTTTTCACCCAATCTTGATTATACTTGGTAGTAATGATCAGCACACAAATCCCACTTGGCTCAACAAATTTTGTTCTTCTAGGTTGAAGCGTTCGTCTACAGTAGCAGTTTTTATATTTAGGTTTCCCTCTGTTCTCTCCTATATAGAAAGATGAATTTGGAACTCTAAATCCAACATGGTTTGTAGTAGCTCTTTGAAACTTGACAAAATAAAGGAGTTCTCAGATTTTTCTCTATGGTTTGTTTCCTCTTCACATAGCCCTAGGCACAGACTGTGGAAAAGCATTTTCATTGAGAGGGGTTGCCAAGCTTCTAAGAAATAACGAGTTTCCGAAATACTATCAAATATTTTTTCACCCCAATCTTGATGATACTTGGTGGTAATGATCAGTACACAAATCCCACTTGGCTCACCAAATTTTCTTCTTCTAAGTTGAAGCGTTCGTCTACAGTAGCAGTTTTTATATTTAGGTTTCCCTCTGTTCTCTACTATATAGATAGATGAATTTGGAACTCTAAATCCAACATGGTTTGTAGTAGCTCTTTGAAACTTGACAAAAATAAAGGAGTTCTCAGTTTTGTCTCTATGGTTTGTTTCCTCTTAAAATAGACCTAGGCACAGACTGTGGAAATCACTTTCATTGAGATGGGTTGCCAAACTTCTAAGAAATAACGAGTTTTCGAAATACCAGCAAATATTTTTTTCACACAATCTTGTTGATACTTGGTGGTAATGATCAGTACACAAATCCCACTTGGCTCACCATATTTTGTTCTTCTAGGTTGAAGCGTTCGTCTACAGTAGCAGTTTTTATATTTAGGTTTCTCCTCCGTTCTCTTCTATATAGATAGATGAATTTGGAACTCTAAATCCAACATGGTTTGTATTAGCTCTTTGAAACTTGACAAAATAAAGGAGTTCTCAGTTTTGTCTCTATGGTTTGTTTCCTCTTCAAGTAGCCCTAGGCACAGACTGTGGAAAAGCACTTTCATTGAGAGGGGTTGCCAAGCTTCTAAGAAATAACGAGGTTCCGAAATACCAGCAAATATTTTTTCACCCAAACTTGATGATACTTGGTGGTAATGATCAGTACACAAATCCCACGTGGCTTTCCAAATTTTGTTCTTCAAGGTTGAAGCGTTCGTCTACAGTAGCAGTTTTTATATTTAGGTTTCCCTCTGTTCTCTCCAATATAGATAGATGAATTTGGAACTCTAAATCCAACATGCTTTGTAGTAGCTCCTTGAAACTTGACAAAATAAAGGAGTTCTCAGATTTTCTCTCTGGTTTGTTTCCTCTTCAAGTAGCCCTAGGCACAGACTGTGGAAAAGCACTTTCATTGAGATGGGTTGCGAAGCTTCTAAGAGAATAACGTGTTTCCGAAATACAAGCAACTTTTTTTTTACCCAAACTTGATGATACTTGGTGGTAATGATCAGTACACAAATCCCACTTGTCTCACCAAATTTTGTTCTTCTAGGTTGAAGGGTTCTTCTACAGTAGCAGTTTTTATATTTAGGTTTCCCTCTGTTCTCTCCTATATAGATAGATGAATTTGGAACTCTAAATCCAACATGGTTTGTAGTAGCTCTTTGAAACTTGACAAAATAAAGGACTTCTCAGTTTTGTCTCTATGGTGTGTTTCCTCTTCAAGTAGCCCTAGGCACAGACAGTGGAAAAGCACTTTCACTGAGAGGGTTTGCCAAGCTTCTAAGAAATTACGAGTTTCCGAAATACCAGCAAATATTTTTTCACCCAATCTTGATGATACTTGGTGGTAAATATGAGTTCCCAAATCCCACTTGCCTCACCAAATTTTGTTCTTCTAGAATGAAGCATTCGTCTACAGTAGCAGTTTTTATATTTCGTTCCCCTCTGTTCTCCCCTATATAGATAGATGAATTTGGAACTCTAAATCCAGTATGGTTTGTAGTAGCTCTTTGAAACTTGACAAAATAAAGAATTTCCCTGTTTTGTCTCTGTGGTTTGTTTCCTCTTCAAGTAGCCCTAGGAACAGACTGTGGAAAAGCACTTTCATTGAGATGTGTTGCCAAGCTTCTAAGAAATATCGAGTTTCCGAAATACCAGCAAATATTTTTTCACCCAAAGTTGATGATGCTTGGTGGTAATGATCAGTACAAAAATCCCACTTGGCTCAACAAATTTTGTTCTTCTAGGATGAAGCATTCGTCAACAGTAGCAGTTTTTATATTTAGGTGTCCCTCTGTTCTCTCCTATATAGATAGATGAATTTGGAACTCTAAATCCAGCATGGTTTGTAGTAGCTCTCTGAAACTTGAAAAAATAAAGGAGTTCTCAGTTTTGTCTCTATGGTTTGTTTCCTCTTCATGTAGCCCTAGGCAAAGACTGTGGAAGAGCACTTTCATTGAGAGATGTTGCCAAGCTTCTAAGAAATTACGAGTGTCCGAAATACCAGCAAATATTTTTTCACCCAATCTTGATGGTACTTGGTGGTAATGATCAGTACACAAATCCCACTTGGCTCACCAAATTTTGTTTTTCTAGGGTTGAAGTGTTCGTCTACAGTAGCAGTTTTTATATTTAGGTTTCCCTCTGTTCTCTCCTATATAGATAGATAAATTTTGAAACTCTAAATCCAACATGGTTTGTAGTAGCTCTTTGAAACTTGACAAAATAAAGGAGTTCTCAGTTTTGTCTCTATGGTTTGTTTACTCTTCAAGTAGCCCTAGTCACAGACGGTGGGAAAGCACTTTCATTGAGATGGGTTGCCAAGCTTATAAGAAATAACTAGTTTCCGAAATACCAGCAAATATTTTTTTAACCCAATCTTGATGATACTTAGTGGTAATGATCAGTACACAAATCCCACTTGGCTCACCAAATTTTCTTCTTCTAGGTTGAAACGTCGTCTACAGTAGCAGTTTGTATATTTAGGTTTCTCTTTGTTCTCTCCTATATAGATAGATGAATTTGGAACTCTAAATCCAACATGGTTTGTAGTAGCTCTTTGAAACTTGACAAAATAAAGGAGTTCTCTGTTTTGTCTCTATGGTTTGTTTCCTCTTCAGTAGCCCTAGGCATAGACTGTGGAAAAGCACTTTCATTGAGATGGGTTGCCAAGCTTCTAAGAAATTACGAGTTTCCGAAATACCAGCAAATATTTTTTCACCCAATCTTGATGATACTTGGTGGTAATGATTGGAACACAAATCCCACTTAGCTCACCAAATTTTGTTCTTCTAGGTTGAAGCGTTCGTCTACAGTAGCAGTTTTATATTTAGGTTTCCCTCTGATCTCTCCTATATAGATAGATGAATTTGGAACTCTAAATCCAACATGCTTTGTAGTAGCTCTTTGAAACTTGACAAAATAAAGGAGTTCTCTGTTTTGTCTTTATGTTTTGTTTCCTCTTCAAGTAGCCCTCGGCACAGACTGTGGAAAAGCACTTTCATTGAGAGGGGTTGCCAAGCTTCTACGAAATAACGAGTTTCCGAAATAACAGCAAATATTTTTTCACCCAATCTTGATGATACTTGTTGCTAATTATCAGTACACAAATCCCACTTGGCTCACCAAATTTAGTTCTTCTAAGGTTGGAAGCGTTCGTGTACAGTAGCAGTTTTTATATTTAGGTTTCCCTCTGTTCTCTCCTATATAGATAGATGAATTTGGAACTCTAAATCCAACATGGTTTGTAGTAGCTCTTTGAAACTTGACAAAATCAAGGAGTTCTCTCTTTTGTCTCTCTGGTTTGTTTCCTTTTCAAGTAGCCCTAGGAACAGACTGTGGAAAAGCACTTTCATTGAGATGGGTTGCCAAGCTTCTAAGAAATATCGAGTTTCCGAAATACCAGCAAATATTTTTTCACCCAAACTTGATGATACTTGGTGGTAATGATCAGCACACAAATCCCACTTGGCTCACCAAATTTTGTTCTTCTAGGATGAAGCATTCGTGTACAGTAGCAGTTTTTATATTTTAGGTTTCCCTCTGTTCTCTCCTATATTGATAGATGAATTTGGAACTCTAAATCCAACATGGTTTGTAGTAGCTCTGTGAAACTTGACAAAATCAAGGAGTTCTCAGTTTTGTCTCTCTGGTTTGTTTCCTCTCCAAGTAGCCCTAGGCACAAACTGTGGAAAAGCACTTTCACTGAGAGGGTTTGCCAAGCTTCTAAGAAATATAGAGTTTCCGAAATACCAGCAAATATTTTTTCAATTAAACTTGATGATACATAGTGGTAATTTTCAGTACAAAAATCCCACTTGGCTCACCAATTTTGTTCTTCTAGTATGAAGCATTCGTCTTCAGTAGAAATTTTTATATTTAGGTTTCCCTCTGTTCTCTCCTATATAGATAGATGAATTTGGAACTCTAAATCCAACATGCTTTGTAGTAGCTCCTTGAAACTTGACAAAATAAAGGAGTTCTCAGATTTTTCTCTCTGGTTTGTTTCCTCTTCAAGTAGCCCTAGGCACAGACTGTGGAAAAGCACTTTCATTGAGATGGGTTGCCAAGCTTCTAAGAAATAACGTGTTTCCGAAATACAAGCAACTTTTTTTTTACCCAAACTTGATGATACTTGGTGGTAATGATCAGTACACAAATCCCACTTGTCTCACCAAATTTTGTTCTTCTAGGTTGAAGGGTTCTTCTACAGTAGCAGTTTTTATATTTAGGTTTCCCTCTGTTCTCTCCTATATAGATAGATGAATTTGGAACTCTAAATCCAACATGGTTTGTAGTAGCTCTTTGAAACTTGACAAAATAAAGGACTTCTCAGTTTTGTCTCTATGGTGTGTTTCCTCTTCAAGTAGCCCTAGGCACAGACAGTGGAAAAGCACTTTCACTGAGAGGGTTTGCCAAGCTTCTAAGAAATACGAGTTTCCGAAATACCAGCAAATATTTTTTCACCCAATCTTGATGATACTTGGTGGTAAATATGAGTTCCCAAATCCCACTTGCCTCACCAAATTTTGTTCTTCTAGAATGAAGCATTCGTCTACAGTAGCAGTTTTTATATTTCGTTCCCCCTCTGTTCTCCCTATATAGATAGATGAATTTGGAACTCTAAATCCAGTATGGTTTGTAGTAGCTCTTTGAAACTTGACAAAATAAAGAATTTCCCTGTTTTGTCTCTGTGGTTTGTTTCCTCTTCAAGTAGCCCTAGGAACAGACTGTGGAAAAGCACTTTCATTGAGATGTGTTGCCAAGCTTCTAAGAAATATCGAGTTTCCGAAATACCAGCAAATATTTTTTCACCCAAAGTTGATGATACTTGGTGGTAATGATCAGTACAAAAATCCCACTTGGCTCAACAAATTTTTGTTCTTCTAGGATGAAGCATTCGTCAACAGTAGCAGTTTTTATATTTAGGTGTCCCTCTGTTCTCTCCTATATAGATAGATGAATTTGGAACTCTAAATCCAGCATGGTGTGTAGTAGCTCTCTGAAACTTGAAAAAAATAAAGGAGTTCTCAGTTTTGTCTCTGTGGTTTGTTTCCTCTTCATGTAGCCCTAGGCAAAGACTGTGGAAGAGCACTTTCATTGAGAGATGTTGCCAAGCTTCTAAGAAATTACGAGTGTCCGAAATACCAGCAAATATTTTTTCACCCAATCTTGATGGTACTTGGTGGTAATGATCAGTACACAAATCCCACTTGGCTCACCAAATTTTGTTTTTCTAGGTTGAAGTGTTCGTCTACAGTAGCAGTTTTTATATTTAGGTTTCCCTCTGTTCTCTCCTATATAGATAGATAAATTTGAAACTCTAAATCCAACATGGTTTGTAGTAGCTCTTTGAAACTTGACAAAATAAAGGAGTTCTCAGTTTGTCTCTATGGTTTGTTTACTCTTCAAGTAGCCCTAGTCACAGACGGTGGAAAGCACTTTCATTGAGATGGGTTGCCAAGCTTATAAGAAATAACAAGTTTCCGAAATACCAGCAAATATTTTTTAACCCAATCTTGATGATACTTAGTGGTAATGATCAGTACACAAATCCCACTTGGCTCACCAAATTTTCTTCTTCTAGGTTGAAACGTTCGTCTACAGTAGCAGTTTGTATATTTAGGTTTCTCTTTGTTCTCTCCTATATAGATAGATGAATTTGGAACTCTAAATCCAACATGGTTTGTAGTAGCTCTTTGAAACTTGACAAAATAAAGGAGTTCTCTGTTTTGTCTCTATGGTTTGTTTCCTCTTCAAGTAGCCCTAGGCATAGACTGTGGAAAAGCACTTTCATTTGAGATGGGTTGCCAAGCTTCTAAGAAATTACGAGTTTCCGAAATACCAGCAAATATTTTTTCACCCAATCTTGATGATACTTGGTGGTAATGATTGGAACACAAATCCCACTTAGCTCACCAAATTTTGTTCTTCTAGGTTGAAGCGTTCGTCTACAGTAGCAGTTTTTATATTTAGGTTTCCCTCTGATCTCTCCTATATAGATAGATGAATTTGGAACTCTAAATCCAACATGCTTTGTAGTAGCTCTTTGAAACTTGACAAAATAAAGGAGTTCTCTGTTTTGTCTTTATGTTTTGTTTCCTCTTCAAGTAGCCCTCGGCACAGACTGTGGAAAAGCACTTTCATTGAGAGGGGTTGCCAAGCTTCTACGAAATAACGAGTTTCCGAAATAACAGCAAATATTTTTTCACCCAATCTTGATGATACTTGTTGCTAATTATCAGTACACAAATCCCACTTGGGCTCACCAAATTTAGTTCTTCTAGGTTGAAGCGTTCGTGTACAGTAGCAGTTTTTATATTTAGGTTTCCCTCTGTTCTCTCCTATATAGATAGATGAATTTGGAACTCTAAATCCAACATGGTTTGTAGTAGCTCTTTGAAACTTGACAAAATCAAGGAGTTCTCAGTTTTGTCTCTCTGGTTTGTTTCCTTTTCAAGTAGCCCTAGGAACAGACTGTGGAAAGCACTTTCATTGAGATGGGTTGCCAAGCTTCTAAGAAATATCGAGTTTCCGAAATACCAGCAAATATTTTTTCACCCAAACTTGATGATACTTGGTGGTAATGATCAGCACACAAATCCCACTTGGCTCACCAAATTTTGTTCTTCTAGGATGAAGCATTCGTGTACAGTAGCAGTTTTTATATTTAGGTTTCCCTCTGTTCTCTCCTATATAGATAGATGAATTTGGAACTCTAAATCCAACATGGTTTGTAGTAGCTCTGTGAAACTTGACAAAATCAAGGAGTTCTCAGTTTTGTCTCTCTGGTTTGTTTCCTCTTCAAGTAGCCCTAGGCACAAACTGTGGAAAAGCACTTTCACTGAGAGGGTTTGCCAAGCTTCTAAGAAATATAGAGTTTCCGAAATACCAGCAAATATTTTTTCAATTAAACTTGATGATACATAGTGGTAATTTTCAGTACAAAAATCCCACTTTGCTCACCAATTTTGTTCTTCTAGTATGAAGCATTCGTCTTCAGTAGAAATTCTTATATTTAGGTTTCCCTCTGTTCTCTCCTATATAGATAGATGAATTTGGAACTCTAAATCCAACATGGTTTGTAGTAGCTATTTGAAACTTGACAAAATAAAGGAGTTCTCAGATTTGTCTGTATGGTTTGTTTCCTCTTCAAGTAGAACTAGGCACAGACTGTGGAAAAGCACTTTCATTGAGAGGGGTTGCCAAGCTTCTAAGAATAACGAGTTTCCGAAATACCATCAAATATTTTTCACCCAATCTTGATGATACTTGGTGGTAATGATCAGTACACAAATCCCACTTGGCTTAGCAAATTTTGTTCTTCTAGGTTGAAGCGTTCGTATACAGTAGCAGTTTTCATATTTACGTTTCCCTCTGTTCTCTCATATATAGATAGATGAATTTGGAACTCTAAATCCAACATGGTTTGTAGTAGCTCTTTGAAACTTGACAAAATATAGGAGTTCTCAGTTTTGTCTCTATGGTTTGTTTCCTCTTCAAGTAGCCCTAGGCACAGACTGTGGAAAAGCACTTTCATTGAGATGGGTTGCCAAGCTTCTAAGAAATAACGAGTTTAGGAAATACCAGCCAATATTTTTTCACCCAAATTTGATGATACTTTGTTG
Source organism: Callospermophilus lateralis (assembly GCF_048772815.1). Classification (NCBI taxonomy): domain Eukaryota; kingdom Metazoa; phylum Chordata; class Mammalia; order Rodentia; family Sciuridae; genus Callospermophilus; species Callospermophilus lateralis. The sequence goes on from NW_027513742.1 coordinate 117,439, forward strand.
TAATGATCAGTACACAAATCCCACTTGGCTCACGAAATTTTGTTCTTCTAGTTTGAAGCTTTCGTCTACAGTAGCAGTTTTTATATTTAGGTTTCCCTCTGTTCTCTCCTATATAGATAGATGAATTTGGAACTCTAAGTTCAACATGGTTTGTAGTAGCTCTTTGAAACTTGACAAAATAAAGGAGTTCTCAGTTTTGTCTCTATGGATTGCTTCCTTTTCTATTAGCCCTAGGCACAGACTGTGGAAAGCACTTTCATTGAGATTGGTTGCCAAGCTTCTACGAAAGAACGAGTTTCCGAAATACCAGCAAATATTTTTTCACCCAATCTTCATAATACTTGGTGGTAATGTTCAGTACACAAATCCCACTTGGCTCACCAAATTTTGTTCTTCTAGGTTGAAGCGTTCGTCGACAGTAGCAGTTTTTATATTTAGGTATCACTCTGTTTTCTCATATATAGATAGAAGAATTTGGAACTCTAAATCCAACATGGTTTGTAGTAGCTCTTTGAAATTGACAAAATAAAGGAGTTCTCAGTTTTGTCTCTATGATTTGTTTCCTCTTCAAGTAGCCCTAGGCACAAACAGTGGAAAAGCACTTTCATTGAGAGGGGTTGCCAAGCTTCTAATAAAGAACGAGTTTCCGAAATACCAGCAAATATTTTTTTTACCCAATCTTGATGATACTTGTTGCTAATGATCAGTACACAAATCCCACTTAGCTCAAAAAATTTAGATCTTCTAGGTTGAAGCGTTCGTGTACAGTAGCAGTATTTATATTTAGGTTTCCCTCTGTTCTCTCATATATAGATAGATGAATTTGGAACTCTAAATCCAACATGGTTTGTAGTAGCTCTTTGAAGCTTGACAAAATAAAGGAGTTCTCAGATTTTTCTCTATGGTTTGTTTCCTCTTCAAGTAGCCCTAGGCACAGACTTTTGAAAAGCACTTTCATTGAGAGGGTTTTCCAAACTTCTAAGAAATAACGAGTTTCCGAAATACCAGCAAATATTTTTTCACCCAATCTTGATGATACTTGTTAGTAATGATCAGTACACAAATTCCACTTGGCTCACCAAATTTTGTTCTTCTAGGTTGAAGCGTTCGTCTACAGTAGCAGTTTTTATATTTAGGTTTCTCTCTGTTCTCTCCTATATAGATAGATGAATTTGGAACTCTAAATCCAACATGGTTTGTAGTAGCTCTTTGAAACTTGACAAAATAAAGGAGTTCTCAGATTTTTCTCTCTGGTTTGTTTCCTCTTCAAGTAGCCCTAGGCACAGACTGTGGAAAAGCACTTTCATTGAAATGGATTGCCAAGCTTCTAAGAAATAACGAGTTTCCGAAATACAAGCATTTTTTTTTTACCCAAACTTGATGATACTTGGTGGTAAGGATCAGTACACAAATCCCACTTGTCTCACGAAATTTTGTTCTTCTAGGTTGAAGCGTTCTTCTACAGTAGCAGTTTTTTATATTTAGGTTTCCCTCTGTTCTCTCCTATATAGATAGATGAACTTGGAACTCTAAATCCAACATGGTTTGTAGTAGCTCTTTGAAACTTGACAAAATAAAGGAGTTCTCAGTTTTGTCTTTATGGTGTGTTTCCTCTTCAAGTAGCCCTAGGCACAGACTGTGAAAAGCACTTTCACTTAGAGGGTTTGCCAAGCTTCTAAGAAATTACGAGTTTCCGAAATACCAGCAAATATTTTTTCACCCAATCTTGATGATACTTGGTGGTAATGATCAGTACCCAAATCCCACTTGCCTCACCAAATTTTGTTCTTCTAGGATGAAGCATTCGTCTACACTAGCAGTTTTTATATTTCGTTCCCCTCTGTTCTCTCCTATATAGATAGATGAATTTGGAACTCTAAATACAGTATGGTTTGTAGTAGCTCTTTGAAACTTGACAAAATAAAGGAGTTCTCAGTTTTGTCTTTATGTTTTGTTTCCTCTTCAAGTAGCCCTAGGCACAGACTGTGGAAAAGCACTTTCACTGAGAGGGTTTGTCAAGCTTCTAAGAAATTACGAGTTTCCGAAATACCAGCAAATATTTTTTCACCCAATCTTGATGATACTTGGTGGTAATGATCAGTAGGCAAATCCCACTTGGCTCACCAAATTTTGTTCTTCTAGGATGAAGCATTCGTCTACAGTAGCAGTTTTTGTATTTAGGTTCCCCTCTGTTCTCTCCTATATAGATAGATGAATTTGGAACTCTAAATCCAACATGGTTTGCAGTAGCTCTTTGAAAGTTGACAAAATCAAGGAGTTCTCAGTTTTGTCTCTCTGCTTTGTTTCCTCTTCAAGTAGCCCTAGGAACAGACTGTGGAAAAGCACTTTCATTGAGATGGGTTGCCAAGCTTCTAAGAAATATCGAGTTTCAGAAATACCAGCAAATATTTTTTCACCCAAACTTGATGATACTTGGTAGTAATGATCAGCACACAAATCCCACTTGGCTCACCAAATTTTGTTCTTCTAGGATGAAGCATTCGTGTACAGTAGCAGTTTTTATATTTAGGTTTTCCTCTGTTCTCTCCTATATAGATAGATGAATTTCGAACTCTAAATCCAACATGGTTTGTAGTAGCTCTTTGAAACTTGACAAATAAAGGAGTTCTCAGTTTTGTCTCTATGGTTTGTTTCCTTTTCAAGTAGCCATAGGCACAGACTGTGGAAAAGCACTTTCATTGAGATGGGTTGCCAAGCTTCTAAGAAATAACGAGTTTCCGAATACCAGCAAATATTTTTTCACCCAATCTTGATGATACTTGGTGGTAATGATCAGTACACAAATCCCACTTGGCTCACCAAATTTTGTTCTTCTTGGTTGAAGCGTACTTTTTCAGTAGCAGTTTTTATGTTTAGGTTTCACTCTGTTCTCTGCTATATAGATAGATGAATTTGGAACTCTAAATCCAACATGGTTTGTAGTAGCTCTTTGAAACTTGACAAAATAAAGGAGTTCTCAGTTTTGTCTCTATGGTTTGGTTCCTCTTCAAGTAGCTCAAGGCACAGACTGTGGAAAAGCACTTTCACTGAGAGGGTTTGCCAAGCTTCTAAGAAATTACGAGTTTCGGAAATACCAGCAAATATTTTTTCACCCCATCTTGATGATACTTGGTGGTAATGATCAGTCCCAAGTCCCACTTGGCTCAACAAATTTTGTTCTTCTAGAATGAAGCATTCTTCTACAGTAGCAGTTTTTATGTTTAGGTTTCCCTCTGTTCTCTCCTATATAGATAGATGAATTTGGAACTCGAAATCCAGCATGGTTTGTAGTAGCTCTTTGAAACTTGACAAAATAAAGAACTTCTCTGTTTTGTCTCTATGGTTTGTTTCCTTTTCAAGTAGCTCTAGGAACAGACTGTGGAAAAGCACTTTCATTGAGATGGGTTGCCAAGCTTCTAAGAAATATCGAGTTTCCGAAATACCAGCATATATTTTTTCACCCAAACTTGATGATACTTGGTGGTAATGATCAGTACACAAATACCACTTGGCTCACCAAATTTTGTTCTTCTAGGTTGAAGCTTTCGTCTACAACAGCATTTTTTATATTTAGGTTTCCCTCTGTTCTCTCCTATATAGATAGATGAATTTGCAACTCTAAATTCAACATGGTTTGTAGTAGCTCTTTGCAACTTGACAAAATAAAGGAGTTCTCAGTTTTGTCTCTATGGTTTGTTTCCTCTTAAAGTAGCTCTATTCACAGACTGTGGAAAGCACTTTCATTGAGAGGGGTTGCCAAGCGTCTAAGAAATAACGAGTTTCCGAAATACCAGCAAATATTTTTTCACCCAATCTTGATAATACTTGGTGGTAATGATCAGTACACAAGTCCCACTTGGCTCACCAAATTTTGTTCTTCTAGGTTGAAGCGTTCGTCTACAGTAGCAGTTTTTATATTTAGGTTTCACTCTGTTCTCTCCTATATAAATAGATGAATTTGGAACTCTAAATCCAACATGGTTTGTAGTAGCTCTTTGAAACTTGACAAAATAAAGGAGTTCTCAGATTTGTCTCTATGGTTTGTTTCCTGTTCAAGTAGCCCTAGGCACAGACTGTGGAAAAGCACTTTAATTGAGATTGGTTGCCAATCTTCTAAGAAATAACGAGTTTCCGAAATACCAGCAAATATTTTTTCACCCAATCTTGATGATACTTGGTGGTAATGATCAGCACACAAATCCCACTTGGCTCACGAAATTTTGTTCTTCTAGTTTGAAGCTTTCGTCTACAGTAGCAGTTTTTATATTTAGGTTTCCCTCTTTCTCTCCTATATATATAGATGAATTTGGAACTCTAAATTCAACATGGTTTGTAGTAGCTCTTTGAAACTTGACAAAATAAAGAAGTTCTCAGTTTTGTCTCTATGGTTTGTTTACTCTTCAAGTACCCCTAGTCACAGACGGTGGAAAGCACTTTCATTGAGATGGGTTGTCAAGTTTATAAGAAATAACAAGTTTCCGAAATACCAGCAAATATTTTTTAACCCAATCTTGATGATACTTGGTGGTAATGATCAGTACACAAATCATACTTGGCTCACCAAATTTTGTTCTTCTAGGTTGAAACGTTCGTCTACAGTAGCAGTTTGTATATTTAGGTTTCCCTCTGTTCTCTCCTATATAGATAGATGAATTTGGAACTCTAAATCCAACATGGTTTGTAGTAGCTCTTTGAAACTTGACAAAATAAAGGAGTTCTCAGTTTTGTCTCTATGGTTTGTTTCCTCTTCAAGTAGCCCAAGGCACAGACTGTGGAAAAGCACTTTCATTGAGAGGGGTTGCCAAGCTTCTAAGAAATTACGAGTTTCCGAAATACCAGCAAATATTTTTTCACCCAATGATGATACTTGGTGGTAATGATCAGGACTCAAATCCCACTTGCCTCACCAAATTTTGTTCTTCTAGGATGAAGCATTCATCTACAGTAGCAGTTTTTATATTCCGTTCCCCTCTGTTCTCTCCTATATAGATAGATGAATTTGGAACTCTAAATCCAGTATGGTTTGTAGTAGCTCTTTGAAACTTGACAAAATAAAGGAGTTCTCAGTTTTGTCTTTATGTTTTGTTTCCTCTTCAAGTAGCCCTAGGCACAGACTGTGGAAAAGCACTTTCACTGAGAGGGTTTGCCAAGCTTCTAAGAAATTACGAGTTTCTGAAATACCAGCAAATATTTTTTCACAAAATCTTGATGATACTTGGTGGTAATGATCAGTAGGCAAATCCCACTTGGCTCACCAAATTTTGTTCTTCTAGGATGAAGCATTCCTCTACAGTAGCAGTTTTTCTATTTAGGTTTCCCTCTGTTCTCTCATATATAGATAGATGAATTTGGAACTCTAAATCCAACATGGTTTGTAGTAGCTCTTTGAAACTTGACAAAATAAAGGAGTTCTCAGATTTTTCTTTATGGTTTCTCTCCACTTCAAGTATCCCTAGGCACAAACTGTGGAAAAGCACTTTCATTGAGATGGGTTGCCAAGCTTCTCAGAAATAACGAGTTTCCGAAATACCAGCAAATATTTTTTCACCCAATCTTGATTTTACTTTGTGGTAATGATCAGTACGCAAATCCCACTTGGCTCACCAAATTTTGTTCTTCTAGGTTGAAGCTTTCGTCTACAGTAGCATTTTTTATATTTAGGTTTCCCTCTGTTCTCTCCTATATAGATAGATGAATTTGGAACTCTAAATCCAGCACGGTTTGTAGTAGCTCTTTGAAACTTGACAAAATAAAGAACTTCCCTGTTTTGTCTCTATGGTTTGTTGCCTCTTCAAGTAGCCCTAGGAACAGACAGTGGAAAAGCACTTTCATTGAGATGGGTTGCCAAGCTTCTAAGAAATATCGAGTTTCCGAAATACCAGCAAATATTTTTTCACCCAAACTTGATGATACTTTGTGGTAATGATCATTACACAAATCCCACGTGGCTCACCAAATTTTGTTCTTCTAGGTTGAAGCTTTCGTCTACAGTAGCATTTTTTATATTTAGGTTTCCCTCTGTTCTCTCCTATATAGATAGATGAATTTGGAACTCTAAATTCAACATGGTTTGTAGTAGCCCTTTTAAACTTGACAATATAAAGGAGTTCTCAGTTTTGTCTCTATGGTTTGTTTCCTCTTAAAGTAGCCCTAGGCACAGACAGTGGAAAGCACTTTCATTGAGTGGCGTTGCCAAGCTTCTAAGAAATAACGAGTTTCCGAAATACCAGCAAATATTTTTTCATCCAATCTTGATAATACTTGGTGGTAGTGATCAGTACACAAGTATAACTTGGCTCACCAAATTTAGTTCTTCTGGGTTGAAGCGTTCGTCCACAGTAGCAGTTTTAATTTTAGGTTTCACTCTGTTCTCTCCTATTTAGATAGATGAATTTGGAACTCTAAATCCAACATGGTTTGTAGTAGCTCTTTGAAACTTGACAAAATAAAGGAGTTCTCAGATTTGTCTCTATGGTTTGTTTCCTCTTCAAGTATCCCTAGGCACATACTGTGGAAGAGCACTTTCATTGAGAGGGGTTGCCAAGCTTCTAAGAAATTACGAGTGTCCGAAATACCTGCAAATATTTTTTCACCCAATCTTGATGATACTTGGTGGTAATGATCAGTACACAAATCCCACTTGGCTCACCAAATTTTCTTCTTCAAGGTTGAAACGTTCGTCTACAGTAGCAGTTTGTATATTTAGGTTTCTCTTTGTTCTCTCCTATATAGATAGATGAATTTGGAACTCTAAATCCAACATGGTTTGTAGTAGCTCTTTGAAACTTGACAAATAAAGGAGTTCTCAGTTTTGTCTCTATGGTTTGTTTCCTCTTCAAGTAGCCCTAGGCATAGACTGTGGAAATGCACTTTCATTGAGAGGGGTTGCCAAGCTTCTAAGAAATTACGAGTTTCCGAAATACCAGCAAATATTTTTTTCATCCAATCTTGATGGTACTTGGTGGTAATGATCGGTACACAAATCCCACTTGGCTCACCAAATTTTGTTCTTCTAGGTTGAAGCGTTCTTCGACAGTAGCAGTTTTTATATTTAGGGTTCACGCTGTTGTCTCATATATAGATAGATGAATTTGGAACTCTAAATCCAACATGGTTTGTAGTAGCTCTTTGAAACTTGACAAAATAAAGGAGTTCTGAGTTTTCTCTCTATGGTTTGTTTCCTGTTCAAGTAGCCCTAGGCACAGACAGTGGAAAAGCACTTTCATTGAGAGTGGTTGTCAGGCTTCTAGGATTACAAGTTTCCGAAATAGCAGCAAATATTTTTTCACCCAATCTTGATGATACTTGGTGGTAATGATCAGTATACAGATCCCAATTGGCTCACCAAATTTTGTTCTTCTAGGTTGAAGCGTTCGTCTACAGTAGCAGTTTGTATATTTAGGTATCCCTCTGTTCTCTCCTATATAGATAGATGAATTTGGAACTCTAAATCCAACATGGTTTCTAGTAGCTCTTTGAAACTTGACAAAATAAATAAGTTCTCAGTTGTGTCTCTATGGTTTGTTTCCTCTTCAAGTAGCCCTAGGCACAGACTGTGGAAAAGCACTTTCATTGAGATGGGTTGCCAAGCTTCTAAGAATTAACGAGTTTAGGAAATACCAGCAAATATTTTTTCACCCAATCTTGATGATACTTGGTGGTAATGATCAGTACACAATCCCACGTGGGTCACCAAATTTTGTTCTTCTAGGTTAAAGCTTTCGTCTACAGTAGCAGTTTTTATATTTAGTTTTCCCTCTGTTCTCTTCAATATAGATAGATGAATTTGAACTCTAAATTCAACATGGTTTGTAGTAGCTCTTTTAAACTTGACAAAATAAAGGAGTTCTCAGTTTTGTCTCTATGGTTTGTTTCCTCTTCAAGTAGCCCTAGGCAGAGACTGTGGAAAGCACTTTCATTTAGATGGGTTGCCAAACTTCTAAGAAATAACGAGTTTCCGAAATACCAGCAAATATTTTTTCACCCAATCTTGATGATACTTGGTGGTAATGATCAGTACACAAGTCCCACTTGGCTCACAAAATATTTTTTTTCTAGGTTGAAGCGTTCTTCGACAGTAGCAGTTTTTATATTTAGGGTTCACTCTGTTCTCTCATATATAGATAGATGAATTTGGAACTCTAAATCCAACATGGTTTGTAGTAGCTCTTTGAAACTTGACAAAATAAAGGAGTTCTCAGATTTGTCTCTATGGTTTGTTTCCTGTTCAAGTAGCCCTAGGCACAGACTGTGGAAAAGAACTTTCATTGAGTGGGATTGCCAAGCTTCTAAGAAATAACGAGTTTCCGAAATACCAGCAAATATTTTTTCACCCAATCTTTATGATACTTGGTGGTAATGATCAGTACACAAATCCCACTTGGCTCACGAAATTTTGCTCTTCTAGTTTGAAGCTTTCGTCTACAGTAGCAGTTTTTATATTTAGGTTTCCCTCTGTTCTCTCCTATATAGATAGATGAATTTGGAACTCTAAATCCAACATGGTTTGTAGTAGCTCTTTGAAACTTGAAAAAATAAAGGAGTTCTCAGTTTTGTCTCTATGGTTTGTTTCCTCTTCTAGTAGCCCTAGGCACAGACTGTGGAAAGCACTTTCATTTAGAGGGGTTGCCAAGCTTCTAAGAAATTACGAGTTTCCGAAATACCAGCAAATATTTTTTCACCCAATCTTGATGATACTTGGTGGTAATGATCAGTACCCAAATCCCACTTGGCTCACCAAATTTTGTTCTTCTAGAATGAAGCATTCGTCTACAGTAGCAGTTTTTATATTTCGTTCCCCTCTCTTCTCTCCTATATAGATAGATGAATTTGGAACTCTAAATCCAGCATGGTTTGTAGTAGCTCTTTGAAACTTGACAAAATAAAGAACTTCCCTGTTTTGTCTCTATGGTTTGTTTCCTCTTCAAGTAGCCCTAGGAACAGACAGTGGAAAAGCACTTTCATTGAGATGGGTTGCCAAGCTTCTAAGAAATATCGAGTTTCCGAAATACCAGCAAATATTTTTTCACCCAAACTTGATGATACTTGGTTTTAATGATCAGTACACAAATCCCACTTGGCTCACCAAATTTTGTTCTTCTAGGTTGAAGGTTTCGTCTACAGTAGCATTTTTTATATTTAGGTTTCCCTCTGTTCTCTCCTATATAGATAGATGAATTTGGAACTCTAAATTCAACATGGTTTGTAGTAGCTCTTTTAAACTTGACAATATAAAGGAGTTCTCAGTTTTGTCACTATGGTTTGTTTCTTCTTAAAGTAGCCCTAGGCACAGACTGTGGAAAGCACTTTCATTGAGAGGCGTTGCCAAGCTTCTAAGAAATAACGAGTTTCCGAAATACCAGCAAATATTTTTTCACCCAATCTTGATAATACTTGGTGGTAATGATCAGTACACAAATCCAACTTGGCTCACCAAATTTGGTTCTTCTCGGTTGAAGCGTTCGTCGACAGTAGCAGTTTTTAATTTTAGGTTTCACTCTGTTCTCTCCTATATAGATTGATGAATTTGGAACTCTAAATCCAACATGGTTTGTAGTAGCTCTTTGAAACTTGACAAAATAAAGGAGTTCTCAGATTTGTCTCTATGGTTTGTTTCCTGTTCAAGTAGCCCTAGGCACAGACTGTGGAAAAGAACTTTCATTGAGTGGGGTTGCCAAGCTTCTAAGAAATAACGAGTTTCCGAAATACCAGCAAATATTTTTTCACCCAATCTTGATGATACTTGGTGGTAATGATCAGTACACAACTCCCACTTGGCTCACGAAATTTTGTTCTTCTGGTTTGAAGCTTTCGTCTACAGTAGCAGTTTTTATACTTAGGTTTCCCTCTGTTCTCTCCTATATCGATAGATGAATTAGGAACTCTAAATCCAACATGGTTTGTAGTAGCTCGTTGAATCTTGACAAAATAAAGGAGTTCTCCGTTTTGTCTCTATGGTTTGTTTCCTCTTCAAGTAGCCCTAGGCACAGACTGTGGAAAAGCACTTTCATTGAGAATGGTTGCCAAGCTTCTAAGTAATTACGAATTTCCGAAATACCAGCAAATATTTTTTTACCCAATCTTGATGATACTTGGTGGTAATGATCACTACACAAATCCCACTTGGCTCACCAAATTTTGTTCTTCTAGGTTGAAGCGTTCGTCTACAGTAGCAGTTTTTATATTTAGGTTTCCCTCTGTTCTCTCCTATATAGATAGATGAATTTGGAACTCTAAATTCAACATGGTTTGTAGTAGCTCTTTTAAACTTGACAAAATAAAGGAGTTCTCAGTTTTGTCTCTATGGTTTGTTTCCTCTTCAAGTAGCCCTAGGCACAGACTGTGGAAAGCACTTTCATTTAGAGGGGTTGCCAAACTTCTAAGAAATAACGAGTTTCCGAAACACCAGCAAATATTTTTTCACCCAATCTTGATGATACTTGGTGGTAATGATCAGTACACAAGTCCCACTTGGCTCACCAAATTTTGTTCTTCTAGGTTGAAGCGTTCGTCTACAGAAGCAGTTTTTATATTTAGGGTTCACCCTGTTCTCTCATATATAGATAGATGAATTTGGAACTCTAAATCCAACAAGGTTTGTAGTAGCTCTTTGAAACTTGACAAAATAAAGGAGTTCTGAGATTTCTCTCTATGGTTTGTTTCCTCTTCAAGTAGCCCTAGGCACAGACTGTGGAAAGCACTTTCATTGAGAGTGGTTGCCAGGCTTCTAAGATTACAAGTTTCCATAATAGCAGCAAATATTTTTTCACACAATCTTGATGATACTTGGTGGTAATGATCAGTACACAAATCCCACTAGGCTCACCAAATTTTGTTCTTCTAGGTTGAAGCGTTCGTCTACGGTAGCTGTTTTTATATTTAGGTTTCTCTCTGTTCTCTCCTATATAGATAGATGAATTTGGAACTCTAAATCCAACATGGATTGTAGTAGCTCTTTGAAACTTGAAAAAATAAAGGAGTTCTCAGTTTTGTCTCTATGGTTTGTTTCCTCTTCAAGTAGCCCTAGGCACAGACTGTGGAAAAGCACTTCCATTGAGAGGGGTTGCCAAGCTTCTAAGAAATAACGAGTTTCCGAAATACTAGCAAAAATTTTTTCACCCAATCCTGATGATACTTGGTGGTAATGATCAGTATACAGATCCCAATTGGCTCACCAAATTTTGTTCTTCTAGCTTGAAGCGTTCGTCTACAGTAGCAGTTTTTATATTTAGGTTTCCCTCTGTTCTCTCCTATATCGATAGATGAATTTGGAACTCTAAATCCAACATGGTTTGTAATAGCTCTTTGAAACTTGACAAAATAAAGCAGTTCTTAGTTTTTTCTCTATGTTTTGTTTCCTCTTCAAGTAGCCGTAGGCACAGACTGTGGAAAGCACTTTCATTGAGATGGGATGCCAAGCTTCTAAGAAATAACGAGTTTCCGAAATACCAGCAAATATTTTTTCACCCAACTTGATGATACTTGGTGGTTTTGATCAGTACACAAATCCCACTTGGCTCACCAAAGTTTGTTCTTCTTGGTTGAAGCGTTTGTCTACTGTAGCAGTTTTTATATTTAGGTTTCACTCTGTTCTCTCATATAGAGATAGATGAATTTGGAACTCTAAATTCAACATGGTTTGTAGTAGCTCTTTGAAACTTGACAAACTAAAGGAGTTCTCAGTTTTGTCTCTATGGTTTGTTTCCTCTTCTAGTAGACCTAGGCACAGACTGTGGAAAGCACTTTCATTTACAGGGGTTGCCAACCTTCTAAGAAATAACGAGTTTCCGAAATACCAGCAAATATTTTTTCACCCAATCTTGATGATACTTGGTGGTAATGATCAGTACACAAGTCCCACTTGGCTCACAAAATTTTTTTCTTCTAGGTTGAAGCGTTCTTCGACAGTAGCAGTTTTTATATTTAGGTTTCACCCTGTTCTCTCATATATAGATATGTGAATTTGGAACTCTAAATTCAACATGGTTTGTAGTAGCTATTTGAAACTTGACAAAATAAAGGAGTTCTCAGATTTGTTTCTATGTTTTGTTTCCTCTTCAAGTAGCCCTAGGCACATACTGTGGAAAAGCACTTTCATTGAGAGTGGTTGCCAGGCTTCTAAGAAATATCGAGTTTCCGAAATACCAGCAAATATTTTTTCACCCAAACTTGATGATACTTGGTTTTAATGATCAGTACACAAATCCCACTTGGCTCACCAAATTTTGTTCTTCTAGGTTGAAGGTTTCGTCTACAGTAGCATTTTTTATATTTAGGTTTCCCTCTGTTCTCTCCTATATAGATAGATGAATTTGGAACTCTAAATTCAACATGGTTTGTAGTAGCTCTTTTAAACTTGACAATATAAAGGAGTTCTCAGTTTTGTCACTATGGTTTGTTTCTTCTTAAAGTAGCCCTAGGCACAGACTGTGGAAAGCACTTTCATTGAGAGGCGTTGCCAAGCTTCTAAGAAATAACGAGTTTCCGAAATACCAGCAAATATTTTTTCACCCAATCTTGATAATACTTGGTGGTAATGATCAGTACACAAATCCAACTTGGCTCACCAAATTTTGTTCTTCTCGGTTGAAGCGTTCGTCGACAGTAGCAGTTTTTAATTTTAGGTTTCACTCTGTTCTCTCCTATATAGATTGATGAATTTGGAACTCTAAATCCAACATGGTTTGTAGTAGCTCTTTGAAACTTGACAAAATAAAGGAGTTCTCAGATTTGTCTCTATGGTTTGTTTCCTGTTCAAGTAGCCCTAGGCACAGACTGTGGAAAGGAACTTTCATTGAGTGGGGTTGCCAAGCTTCTAAGAAATAACGAGTTTCCGAAATACCAGCAAATATTTTTTCACCCAATCTTGATGATACTTGGTGGTAATGATCAGTACACAACTCCCACTTGGCTCACGAAATTTTGTTCTTCTGGTTTGAAGCTTTCGTCTACAGTAGCAGTTTTTATACTTAGGTTTCCCTGTGTTCTCTCCTATATAGATAGATGAATTTGGAACTCTAAATTCAACATGGTTTGTAGTAGCTCTTTGAAACTTGACAAAATAAAGGAGTTCTCAGTTTTGTCTCTATGGTTTGTTTCCTCTTCTAGTAGACCTAGGCACAGACTGTGGAAAGCACTTTCATTTAGAGGGGTTGCCAACCTTCTAAGAAATAACGAGTTTCCGAAATACCAGCAAATATTTTTTCACCCAATCTTGATGATACTTGGTGGTAATGATCAGTACACAAGTCCCACTTGGCTCACAAAATTTTTTTCTTCTAGGTTGAAGCGTTCTTCGACAATAGCAGTTCTTATATTTAGGTTTCCCTCTGTTCTCTCCTATATAGATAGATGAATTTGGAACTCTAAATCCAACATGGTTTGTAGTAGCTCTTTGAAACTTGACAAAATAAAGGAGTTCTCAGATTTGTCTCTATGGTTTGTTTCCTCTTCAAGTAGCCCTAGGCACAGACTGTGGAAAAGCACTTTCATTAAGAGGGGTTGCCAAACTTCTAAGAAATTAAGATTTTTTGAAATACCAGCAAATATTTTTTCACCCAATCTTGATGATACTTGGTGGTAATGATCAGTACACAAATCCCACTTGGCTCACGAAATTTTGTTCTTCGAGTTTGAAGCTTTAGTCTACAGTAGCAGTTTCTATATTTAGGTTTCCCTCTGTTCTCTCCTATATAGATAGATGAATTTGGAACTCTAAATTCAACATGGTTTGTAGTAGCTCTTTGAAACTTGAGAAAATAAAGGAGTTCTCAGTTTTGTCTCTATGGTTTGTTTCCTCTTCAAGTAGCCCTAGGCACAGACTGTGGAAAAGCACTTTCATTGAGAGGGGTTGCCAAGCTTCTACGAAATAACGAGTTTCCGAAATACCAGCTAATATTTTTTCACCCAATCTTGATTATTCTTGGTGGTACTGATCAGTACACAAATCCCACTTGGCTCACCAAATTTTGTTCTTCTAGGTTGAAGCGTTCTTCGCCAGTAGCAGTTTTTATATTTAGGGTTCACCCTGTACTCTCATATATAGATAGATGAATTTGGAACTCTAAATCCAACATGGTTTGTAGTAGCTCTTTGAAACTTGACAAAATAAAGGAGTTCTGAGTTTTCTCTCTATGGTTTGTTTCCTGTTCAAGTAGCCCTAGGCACAGACAGTGGAAAAGCACTTTCATTGAGAGTGGTTGTCAGGCTTCTAAGATTACAAGTTTCCGAAATAGCAGCAAATATTTTTTCACCCAATCTTGATGATACTTGGTGGTAATGATCAGTATACAGATACCAATTGGCTCACCAAATTTTGTTCTTCTAGGTTGAAGCGTTCATCTTCAGTAGCAGTTTGTATATTTAGGTATCCCTCTGTTCTCTCCTATATAGATAGATGAATTTGGAACTCTAAATCCAACATGGTTTCTAGTAGCTCTTTGAAACTTGACAAAATAAATAAGTTCTCAGTTTTGTCTCTATGGTTTGTTTCCTCTTCAAGTAGCCCTAGGCACAGACTGTGGAAAAGCACTTTCATTGAGATGGGTTGCCAAGCTTCTAAGAATTAACGAGTTTAGGAAATACCAGCAAATATTTTTTCACCCAATCTTGATGATACTTGGTGGTAATGATCAGTACACAAATCCCACTTGGCTCACCAAATTTTGTTCTTCTAGGTTGAAGCTTTCGTCTACAGTAGCAGTTTTTATATTTAGGTTTCCCTCTGTTCTCTCCTATATAGATAGATGAATCGGGAACTCTAAATCCATGATTGTTTGTAGTAGCTCTTGAAACTTGACAAAATATAGGAGTTCTTAGTTTTGTCTCTATGTTTTGTTTCCTCTTCAAGTAGCCGTAGGCACAGACTGTTTAAAGCACTTTCATTGAGATGGGTTCCCAAGCTACTAAGAAATAACGAGTTTCCAAAATACCAGCAAATATTTTTTCACCCAATCTTGATGATACTTGGTGGTCATGATCAGTACACAAATCTCACTAGGCTCACCAAATTTTGTTCTTCTAGGTTGAAACGTTCGTCTAAAATAGCAGTTTTTATATTTAGGTTTCCCTCTGTTCTCTCCTATATAGATAGATGAATTTGGAACTCTAAATCCAACATGGTTTGTAGTAGCTATTTGAAACTTGACAAAATAAAGGAGTTCTCAGTTTTTTCCCTATGGATTGTTTCCTCTTCAAGAAGCCCTAGGCAAACACTGTGGAAAAGCACTTTCATTGAGAGGGGTTGCCAAGCTTCTAAGAAATAACGAGTTTCTGAAATACCAGCAAATACTTTTTCACCCAATCTTGATGATGCTGGTGGTAATGATCAGTACACAAATCCCACTTGGCTCACCAAATTTTGTTCTTCTAGGTTGAAGAGTTCGTCTACAGAAGCAGTTTTTATATTTAGGTTTCCCTCTGTTCTCTCCTATATAGATATATGAATTTGGAACTCTAAATCCAACATGGTTTGTAGTAGCTCTTTGAAACTTGACAAAATAAAGGAGTTCTCAGATTTGTTTCTATGTTTTGTTTCCTCTTCAAGTAGCCCTAGGCACAGACTATGGAAAAGCACTTTCATTGAGAGGGGTTGCCAAGCTTCTAAGAAATAACGAATTTCCGAAATACCAGCAAAAATTTTTTCAACCAATCTTGATGATACTTGGTGGTAATGATCAGTACACAGATCCCACTTGGCTCACCAAATTTTGTTCTTCTAGGTTGAAGCGTTCGTCTACAGTAGCAGTTTTTATATTTAGGTTTCACTCTGTTCTCTCATATATCGATAGATGAATTAGGAACTCTAAATCCAACATGGTTTGTAGTAGCTCGTTGAATCTTGACAAAATAAAGGAGTTCTCCGTTTTGTCTCTATGGTTTGTTTCCTCTTCAAGTAGCCCTAGGCACAGACTGTGGAAAAGCACTTTCATTGAGAATGGTTGCCAAGCTTCTAAGTAATTAAGAATTTCCGAAATACCAGCAAATATTTTTTTACCCAATCTTGATGATACTTGGTGGTAATGATCACTACACAAATCCCACTTGGCTCTCCAAATTTTGTTCTTCTAGGTTGAAGCGTTCGTCTACAGTAGCAGTTTTTATATTTAGGTTTCCCTCTGTTCTCTCCTATATAGATAGATGAATTTGGAACTCTAAATTCAACATGGTTTGTAGTAGCTCTTTTAAACTTGACAAAATAAAGGAGTTCTCAGTTTTGTCTCTATGGTTTGTTTCCTCTTCAAGTAGCCCTAGGCACAGACTGTGGAAAGCACTTTCATTTAGAGGGGTTGCCAAACTTCTAAGAAATAACGAGTTTCCGAAACACCAGCAAATATTTTTTCACCCAATCTTGATGATACTTGGTGGTAATGATCAGTACACAAGTCCCACTTGGCTCACCAAATTTTGTTCTTCTAGGTTGAAGCGTTCGTCTACAGAAGCAGTTTTTATATTTAGGTTTCCCTCTGTTCTCTCCTATATAGATAGATGAATTTGGAACTCTAAATCCAACATGGTTTGTAGTAGCTCTTTGAAACTTGACAAAATAAAGGAGTTCTCAGATTTGTCTCTATGGTTTGTTTCCTGTTCAAGTAGCCCTAGGCACAGACTGTGGAAAAGAACTTTCATTGAGTGGGGTTGCCAAGCTTCTAAGAAATAACGAGTTTTCGAAATACCAGCCAATATTTTTTCAACCAATCTTGATAATACTTGGTGGTAATGATCAGTACACAAATCCCACTTGGCTCACCAAATTTTGTTCTTCTAGGTTGAAGCGTTCTTCGACAGTAGCAGTTTTTATATTTAGGGTTCACCCTGTTCTCTCATATATAGATAGATGAATTTGGAACTCTAAATCCAACAAGGTTTGTAGTAGCTCTTTGAAACTTGACAAAATAAAGGAGTTCTGAGATTTCTCTCTATGGTTTGTTTCCTCTTCAAGTAGCCCTAGGCACAGACTGTGGAAAGCACTTTCATTGAGAGTGGTTGCCAGGCTTCTAAGATTACAAGTTTCCATAATAGCAGCAAATATTTTTTCACACAATCTTGATGATACTTGGTGGTAATGATCAGTACACAAATCCCACTAGGCTCACCAAATTTTGTTCTTCTAGGTTGAAGCGTTCGTCTACGGTAGCTGTTTTTATATTTAGGTTTCTCTCTGTTCTCTCCTATATAGATAGATGAATTTTAACTCTAAATCCAACATGGATTGTAGTAGCTCTTTGAAACTTGAAAAAATAAAGGAGTTCTCAGTTTTGTCTCTATGGTTTGTTTCCTCTTCAAGTAGCCCTAGGCACAGACTGTGGAAAAGCACTTCCATTGAGAGGGGTTGCCAAGCTTCTAAGAAATAACGAGTTTCCGAAATACTAGCAAAAATTTTTTCACCCAATCTTGATGATACTTGGTGGTAATGATCAGTATACAGATCCCAATTGGCTCACCAAATTTTGTTCTTCTAGCTTGAAGCGTTCGTCTACAGTAGCAGTTTTTATATTTAGGTTTCCCTCTGTTCTCTCCTATATCGATAGATGAATTTGGAACTCTAAATCCAACATGGTTTGTAGTAGCTCTTTGAAACTTGACAAAATAAAGCAGTTCTTAGTTTTGTCTCTATGTTTTGTTTCCTCTTCAAGTAGCCGTAGGCACAGACTGTGGAAAGCACTTTCATTGAGATGGGTTGCCAAGCTTCTAAGAAATAACGAGTTTCCGAAATACCAGCAAATATTTTTTCACCCAATCTTGATGATACTTGGTGGTTTTGATCAGTACACAAATCCCACTTGGCTCACCAAAGTTTGTTCTTCTTGGTTGAAGCATTTGTCTACTGTAGCAGTTTTTATATTTAGGTTTCACTCTGTTCTCTCATATAGAGATAGATGAATTTGGAACTCTAAATTCAACATGGTTTGTAGTAGCTCTTTGAAACTTGACAAAATAAAGGAGTTCTCAGTTTTGTCTCTATGGTTTGTTTCCTCTTCTAGTAGACCTAGGCACAGACTGTGGAAAGCACTTTCATTTACAGGGGTTGCCAACCTTCTAAGAAATAACGAGTTTCCGAAATACCAGCAAATATTTTTTCACCCAATCTTGATGATACTTGGTGGTAATGATCAGTACACAAGTCCCACTTGGCTCACAAAATTTTTTTCTTCTAGGTTGAAGCGTTCTTCGACAGTAGCAGTTTTTATATTTAGGTTTCACCCTGTTCTCTCATATATAGATATGTGAATTTGGAACTCTAAATTCAACATGGTTTGTAGTAGCTATTTGAAACTTGACAAAATAAAGGAGTTCTCAGTTTTGTTTCTATGTTTTGTTTCCTCTTCAAGTAGCCCTAGGCACATACTGTGGAAAAGCACTTTCATTGAGAGTGGTTGCCAGGCTTCTAAGAAATCAAAATTTTCCGAAATACCAGCAATATTTTTTCACCCAATCTTGATGATACTTGGTGGTAATGATCAGTACACAAGTCCCACTAGGCTCACCAAATTTTGTTCTTCTAGGTTGAAGCGTTCGTCTACAGTAGCTGTTTTTATATTTAGGTTTCTCTCTGTTCTCTCCCATATAGATAGATGTATTTGGAACTCTAAATCCAACATGGATTGTAGTAGCTCTTTGAAACTTGAAAAAATAAAGGAGTTCTCAGTTTTGTCTCTATGGTTTGTTTCCTCTTCAAGTAGCCCTAGGCACAGACTGTGGAAAAGCACTTTCATTGAGAGGGGTTGCCAAGCTTCTAAGAAATAACGAGTTTCCGAAATACCAGCAAAATTTTTTCAACCAATCTTGATGATACTTGGTGGTAATGATCAGTATACAGATCCCACTTGGCTCACCAAATTTTGTTCTTCTAGGTTGAAGCGTTCGTCTACATTAGCAGTTTTTATATTTAGGTTTCCCTCTGTTCTCTCCTATATAGATAGATGAATTTGGAACTCTAAATCCAACATGGTTTGTAGTAGCTCTTTGAAATTTGACAAAATAAAGGAGTTCTCAATTTTGTCTCTATGGTTTGTTTCCTCTTCAAGTAGCCCTAGGCACAGACTGTGGAAAAGCACTTTCACTGAGCGTGGTTGCCAATTTCTAAGAAATTACAAGTTTCCGAAACACCAGCAAATATTTTTTCACCCAATCTTGATGATACTAGGTGGTAATGATCAGTACACAAATCCCACTTGGCTCACCAAATTTTGTTCTTCTAGGTTGAAGCGTTCGTTTACAGTAGCAGTTTTTATATTTAGGTTTCTCTCTGTTCTCTCCTATATAGATAGATGAATTTGGAACTCTAAATCCAACATGGATAGTAGTAGCTCTTTGAAACTTGACAAAATAAAGGAGTTCTCAGATTTCTCTCTATGGTTTGTTTCCTCTTCATGTAGCCCTAGGCACAGAATGTGGAAAAGCAATTTCATTGAGAGTGGTTGCCAAGCTTCTAAGAAATTACGAGTTTCCGAAACACCAGCAAATATTTTTTCACCCAATCTTGATGATACTTGGTGGTAATGATCAGTACACAAATCCCACTTGGCTCACCAAATTTTGTTCTTCTAGGTTGAAACGTTCGTCTACAATAGCAGTTTTTATATTTAGGTTTCCCTTTGTTCTCTCCTGTATAGGTAGATGAATTTGGAACTCTAAATCCAACATGGTTTGTAGTAGCTCTTTGAATCTTGACAAAATAAAGGAGTTCTCAGTTTTGTCTCTATGGTTTGTTCCCTCTTCAAGTAGCCCTAGGCACAGATTGTGGAAAAGCACTTTCATTGAGAGGGGTTGCCAAGCTTCTAAGAAATAACGAGTTTCCGAAATACCAGCAAATATTTTTTCACCCAATCTTGAAGATACCTGGTGGTAATGATCAGTACACAAATCCCACTTGGCTCACCAAATTTTGTTCTTCTAAGTTGAAGCGTTCGTCTACAGTAGCAGTTTTTATATTTAGGTTTCTCTCTGTTCTCTCCTATATAGATAGATGAATTTGGAATTCTAATTCCAACATGGATTGTAGTAGCTCTTTGAAACTTGACAATATAAAGGAGTTCTCAGTTTTGTCTCTATGGTTTGTTTCATCTTCAAGTAGCCCAAGGCACAGTCTGTGGAAGCACTTTCATTGAGATGGGTTGCCAAGCTTCTAAGAAATAACGAGTTTCCGAAATACCAGCAAATATTTTTTCACCCAGTCTTGATGATACTTTGTGGTAATGATCAGTACACAAATCCCACTTGGCTCACCAAATTTTGTTCTTCTAGGTTGAAGCGTTCGTCTACAGTAGCAGTTTTTATATTTAGGTTTCCCTCTGTTCTCTCCTATATAGATAGATGAATTTGGAACTCTAAATCCAACATGGTTTGTAGTAGCTCTTTGAAATTTGACAAAATAAAGGAGTTCTCAGTTTTGTCTCTATGGTTTCTTTCCTCTAAAGTAGCCATAGTCACAGACTGAGGAAAAGCACTTTCATTGAGAGGGGTTGCCAAGCTTCTAAGAAATTACGAGTTTCCGAAATACCAGCAAATATTTTTTCACCCAATCTTGATGATACTTGTTGCTGATGATCAGGACACAAATCCCACTTGGCTCTCCAAATTCTGTTCTTCTAGGTTGAAGCGTTCATCTACAGTAGCAGTTTTTATATTTAGGTTTCCCTCTCTTCTCTCCTATATAGATATATGAATTTGGAACTCTAAATCCAACATGGTTTGTAGTAGCTCTTTGAAACTTGACAAAATAAAGGAGTTCTCAGTTTTGCCTTAATGGTTTGTTTCCTCCTCGAGTAGCCCTAGGCACAGACTGTGGAAAAGCACTTTCATTGAGAGTGGTCGCCAAGCTTCTAAGAAATTATAAGTTTCCGAAATACCAGCAAATATTTTTTCACCCAATCTTGATGATACTTTGTGGTAATGATCAGTACACCAATCCCACTTGGCTCACCAAATTTTGTTCTTCTAGATTGAAGCGTTCGTCTACAGTAGCAGTTTTTATATTTAGATTTCCCTCTGTTCTCTCCTGTATAGATAGATGAATTTGGAACTCTAAATCCAACATGGTTTGTACTAGCTCTTTGAAACTTGAAAAATAAAAGCGTTCTCAGTTTTGTCTCTATGGATTGTTTCCTCTTCTCTTAGCCCTAGGCACAGACTGTGGAAAATCACTTTCATTGAGAGGGGTTGCCAAGCTTCTAAGAAATAACGAGTTTCCGAAATACCAGCAAATATTTTTTCACCCAATCTTGATGATACTTGTTGCTAATGATCAGTACACAAATCCCACTTGGCTCACCAAATTTTGTTCTTCTAGTTTGAAGCTTTCGTCTACAGTAGCAGTTTTTATATTTAGGTTTTCCTCTGTTCTCTCCTATATAGATAGATGAATTTGGAACTCTAAATCCAACATGGTTTGTAGTAGCTCTTTAAAACTTCACAAAATGAAGGAATTCTGAGTTTTATCTCTGTGGTTTGTTTCCTCTTCAAGAAGCCCTAGACACAGACTGTGGAAAACCACTTTAATTGAGAGGGGTTGCCATGCTTCTAAGAAATAACGAGTTTCCGAAATACCCGCAAATATTTTTTCACCCAATCTCGATGATACTTTGTGGTAATGATCAGTACACAAATCCCACTTGGCTCACCAAATTTTGTTCTTCCAGGTTGAAGCGTTCGCTACAGTAGCAGTTTTTATATTTAGGTTTCCCTCTGTTCTCTCCTGTATAGATAGATGAATTTGGAACTCTAAATCCAACATGGTTTGTAGTAGCTCTTTGAAACTTGACAAAATAAAGGCGTTCTCAGAATTGTCTCTATGGATTGTTTCCTCTTCTATTAGCCCTAGGAACACACTGTGGAAAAGCACTTTCATTGAGAGGGGTTGCCAAGCTTCTAAGAAATAATGAGTTTCCGAAATACAAGCAAATATTTTTTCACCCAATCTTGATGATACTTGGTGGTAATGATCAGTACACAGATCCCACTTGGTAACCAAATTTTGTTCTTCTAGGTTGAAGCGTTCGTCTACAGTAGCTGTTTTTATATTTAGGTTTCCCTCTGTTCTCTCATATATAGATAGATGAATTTGGAACTCTAAATCCAACATGGTTTGTAGTAGCTCTTTGAAACTTGACAAAATAAAGGAGTTCTGAGTTTTTTCTCTATGGTTTCTTTCCTCTTCAAGTAGCCCTAGGCACAGACTGTGGAAAAGCACTTTCATTGACAGAGGTTGCCAAGCTTCGAAGAAATAACGAGTTTCTGAAATACCAGCAAATATTTTTTCACCCAATCTTGATGATACTTGGTGGTAATGATCAGAACACAGATCGCACTTGGCTCACCAAATTTTGTTCTTCTAGGTTGAAGCGTTCGTCTAAAGTAGCTGTTTTTATATTTAGGTTTCACTCTGTTCTCTCATATATAGATAGATGAATTTGGAACTCTAAATCCAACATGGTTTGTAGTAGCTCTTTGAAACTTGACAAAATAAAGGAGTTCTCAGTTTTGTCTCTATGGTTTGTTTCCTCTTGAAGTTGCCCTACGCACAGACTGTGTAAGCACTTTCATTTAGATGGGTTGCAAAGCTGCTAAGAAATAACGAGTTTCCAAAATACCAGCAAATATTTTTTCACCCATCTTGATGATACTTGGTGGTAATGATCAGTACACAAATCCCACTTGGCTCACCAAATTTTGTTCTTCTAGGTTGAAGCGTTCGTCTACAGTAGCAGTTTTTATATTTAGGTTTCTCTCTGTTCTCTCCTATATAGATAGATGAATTTGGAACTCTAAATCCAACATGGATTGTAGTAGCTCTTTGAAACTTGACAAAATAAAGGAGTTCTCAGTTTTGTCTCTATGGTTTGTTTCCTCTTCAAGTAGCCCTAGGCACAGACTGTGGAAAAACACTTTCATTGAGAGGGGTTGCCAAGCTTCTAAGAAATAACGAGTTTCCGAAATACGAGCAAATATTTTTTCACCCAATCTTGATGATACTTGGTGGTAATGATCAGTACACAGATCCCACTTGGCTAACCAAATTTTGTTCTTCTAGGTTGAAGCGTTTGTCCACAGTAGCAGTTTTTATATTTAGGTTTCACTCTGTTCTCTCATATATAGATATATGAATCTGGAACTCTAAATCCAACATGGTTTGTAGTAGCTCTTTGAAACTTGACAAAATAAAGGAGTTCTGAGTTTTGTCTCTATGGTTTGTTTCCTCTTCAAGTAGCCCTAGGCACAGACTGTGGAAAACTACTTTCATTGAGAGGTGTTGCCAAGCTTCTAAGAAATAACGATTTTCCGAAATACCAGCAAATATTTTTTCACCCAATCTTGATGATACTGGTTGCTAATGATCAGTACACAAATCTCACCTGGCTCACCAAATTGTGTTCTTCTAGGTTGAAGCGGTGGCCTACAGTAGAAGTTTATATATTTAGGTTTCCCTCTGTTCTCTCCTATATAGATATATGAATTTGGAACACTAAATCCAACATGGTTTGTAGTAGCTCTTTGAAACTTGACAAAATAAAGGAGTTCTCAGATTTTTCTTATTGTTTGTTTCCTCTTCAAGTAGCTCTAGGCACAGACTGTGGAAAAGCACTTTCATTGAGAGGGGTTGCCAAGCTTCTAAGAAATTACGATTTTCCGAAATACCAGCAAATATTTTTTCACAATTTTGATGATACTTGGTGGTAATGATCAGTACACAAGTCCCACTTGGCTCACCAAATTTTGTTCTTCTAGGTTGAAGCGTTCGTGTAGAGTAGCAGTTTTTATATTTAGGTTTCGCTCTGTTCTCTCCTGTATAGATAGATGAATTTGGAACTCTAAATCTAACATGGTTTGTAGTAGCTCTTTGAAACTTGACAAAATGAAGGAGTTCTCAGTTTTGTCTCTATGGATTGTTTCCTCTTCAATTAGCCCTAGGCACAGACTGTGGAAAAGAACTTTCATTGAGATTGGTTGCCAAGCTTCTAAGAAATAACGAGTTTCTGAAATACCAGCAAATATTTTTTCACCCAATCTTGATGATACTTGTTGCTAATGATCAGTACACACATCCACGTGGCTCACCAAATTTTGTTCTTCTGGGTTGAAGCGTTCGTCTACAGTAGCCGTTTTTACATTTAGGTTTCATTCTGTTCTCTCATATATAGATAGATGAATTTGGAACTCTAAATCCAACTTGGTTTGTAGTAGCTCTTTGAAACTTGACAAACTAAAGGAGTTCTCAGTTTTGTCTCTATGGTTTGTTTCCTCTTCTAGTAGACCTAGGCACAGACTGTGGAAAGCACTTTCATTTACAGGGGTTGCCAACCTTCTAAGAAATAACGAGTTTCCGAAATACCAGCAAATATTTTTTCACCCAATCTTGATGATACTTGGTGGTAATGATCAGTACACAAGTCCCACTTGGCTCACAAAATTTTTTTCTTCTAGGTTGAAGCGTTCTTCGACAGTAGCAGTTTTTATATTTAGGTTTCACCCTGTTCTCTCATATATAGATATGTGAATTTGGAACTCTAAATTCAACATGGTTTGTAGTAGCTATTTGAAACTTGACAAAATAAAGGAGTTCTCAGTTTTGTTTCTATGTTTTGTTTCCTCTTCAAGTAGCCCTAGGCACATACTGTGGAAAAGCACTTTCATTGAGAGTGGTTGCCAGGCTTCTAAGAAATATCGAGTTTCCGAAATACCAGCAAATATTTTTTCACCCAAACTTGATGATACTTGGTTTTAATGATCAGTACACAAATCCCACTTGGCTCACCAAATTTTGTTCTTCTAGGTTGAAGGTTTCGTCTACAGTAGCATTTTTTATATTTAGGTTTCCCTCTGTTCTCTCCTATATAGATAGATGAATTTGGAACTCTAAATTCAACATGGTTTGTAGTAGCTCTTTTAAACTTGACAATATAAAGGAGTTCTCAGTTTTGTCACTATGGTTTGTTTCTTCTTAAAGTAGCCCTAGGCACAGACTGTGGAAAGCACTTTCATTGAGAGGCGTTGCCAAGCTTCTAAGAAATAACGAGTTTCCGAAATACCAGCAAATATTTTTTCACCCAATCTTGATAATACTTGGTGGTAATGATCAGTACACAAATCCAACTTGGCTCACCAAATTTTGTTCTTCTCGGTTGAAGCGTTCGTCGACAGTAGCAGTTTTTAATTTTAGGTTTCACTCTGTTCTCTCCTATATAGATTGATGAATTTGGAACTCTAAATCCAACATGGTTTGTAGTAGCTCTTTGAAACTTGACAAAATAAAGGAGTTCTCAGATTTGTCTCTATGGTTTGTTTCCTGTTCAAGTAGCCCTAGGCACAGACTGTGGAAAGGAACTTTCATTGAGTGGGGTTGCCAAGCTTCTAAGAAATAACGAGTTTCCGAAATACCAGCAAATATTTTTTCACCCAATCTTGATGATACTTGGTGGTAATGATCAGTACACAACTCCCACTTGGCTCACGAAATTTTGTTCTTCTGGTTTGAAGCTTTCGTCTACAGTAGCAGTTTTTATACTTAGGTTTCCCTCTGTTCTCTCCTATATAGATAGATGAATTTGGAACTCTAAATTCTACATGGTTTGTAGTAGCTCTTTGAAACTTGACAAAATAAAGGAGTTCTCAGTTTTGTCTCTATGGTTTGTTTCCTCTTCTAGTAGACCTAGGCACAGACTGTGGAAAGCACTTTCATTTAGAGGGGTTGCCAACCTTCTAAGAAATAACGAGTTTCCGAAATACCAGCAAATATTTTTTCACCCAATCTTGATGATACTTGGTGGTAATGATCAGTACACAAGTCCCACTTGGCTCACAAAATTTTTTTCTTCTAGGTTGAAGCGTTCTTCGACAATAGCAGTTCTTATATTTAGGTTTCCCTCTGTTCTCTCCTATATAGATAGATGAATTTGGAACTCTAAATCCAACATGGTTTGTAGTAGCTCTTTGAAACTTGACAAAATAAAGGAGTTCTCAGATTTGTCTCTATGGTTTGTTTCCTCTTCAAGTAGCCCTAGGCACAGACTGTGGAAAAGCACTTTCATTAAGAGGGGTTGCCAAACTTCTAAGAAATTAAGAGTTTTTGAAATACCAGCAAATATTTTTTCACCCAATCTTGATGATACTTGGTGGTAATGATCAGTACACAAATCCCACTTGGCTCACGAAATTTTGTTCTTCGAGTTTGAACCTTTAGTCTACAGTAGCAGTTTCTATATTTAGGTTTCCCTTTGTTCTCTCCTATATAGATAGATGAATTTGGAACTCTAAATTCAACATGGTTTGTAGTAGCTCTTTGAAACTTGAGAAAATAAAGGAGTTCTCAGTTTTGTCTCTATGGTTTGTTTCCTCTTCAAGTAGCCCTAGGCACAGACTGTGGAAAAGCACTTTCATTGAGAGGGGTTGCCAAGCTTCTACGAAATAACGAGTTTCCGAAATACCAGCTAATATTTTTTCACCCAATCTTGATTATTCTTGGTGGTACTGATCAGTACACAAATCCCACTTGGCTCACCAAATTTTGTTCTTCTAGGTTGAAGCGTTCTTCGCCAGTAGCAGTTTTTATATTTAGGGTTCACCCTGTACTCTCATATATAGATAGATGAATTTGGAACTCTAAATCCAACATGGTTTGTAGTAGCTCTTTGAAACTTGACAAAATAAAGGAGTTCTGAGTTTTCTCTCTATGGTTTGTTTCCTGTTCAAGTAGCCCTAGGCACAGACAGTGGAAAAGCACTTTCATTGAGAGTGGTTGTCAGGCTTCTAAGATTACAAGTTTCCGAAATAGCAGCAAATATTTTTTCACCCAATCTTGATGATACTTGGTGGTAATGATCAGTATACAGATACCAATTGGCTCACCAAATTTTGTTCTTCTAGGTTGAAGCGTTCATCTACAGTAGCAGTTTGTATATTTAGGTATCCCTCTGTTCTCTCCTATATAGATAGATGAATTTGGAACTCTAAATCCAACATGGTTTCTAGTAGCTCTTTGAAACTTGACAAAATAAATAAGTTCTCAGTTTTGTCTCTATGGTTTGTTTCCTTTTCAAGTAGCCCTAGGCACAGACTGTGGAAAAGCACTTTCATTGAGATGGGTTGCCAAGCTTCTAAGCATTAACGAGTTTAGGAAATACCAGCAAATATTTTT